>NW_016803512.1:959693-972815 GCF_001698545.2 Rhinopithecus bieti
AAAAAAAAAAAAAAAAAAAAAAAAAAAAAAAATTAAATCAACTTTCTAATGTTACAAAATAAAACTACAATTTCTAACACAGTGCTCACATTTATAGAGTAAGGCTCAGACTTTTACTGCCATACTGAAATACTGACTTGCAAGTTCATCCTACACTTACATTATAAATGTCATTCTCAGTAGCTCTGTAAGGTAATCCACGCATGTGTACACAGTGTCCTGTTGTGCTCTGGAAAGTAGAGCCACCATCCCCGTATCTGTGATCAGACATTCCTGAAAAACAGTAATTGAGGTCTAGATGGACAAGAGTGTAAGCATCCTTCAACTGAGAAATTCAATTCTTACCTTACCTCTTCCAAATCTATCTGACCCAAATCCATAGCCATCATTATAGCCATTGTAATCGTCATAGCCTCCATAGCCTGAAAGACAAAGTACAATCCATCAAACAAAACACCTAAACAAAGGAACGGACTACTTGCCAAACCTTGCAAATCCTCACATACCTCCACCATAAGCACCGCGCCTCATCCTCTCAAAGCCAGCTCCTCTGCCAATGCTGTTATACCCTCTGCCAGCCCCAGGTCTGTCATAGGGACCTGGCCGCTGCATGGCCATAAGCTTTCGTGGTGGATCATAATGAGTTCTAACTTCAGCTCTACTGCTCTTAAAGATCTCAATATACCTAAAGCATCGTTCGTAAGGAAGGGGTAGGGAGGGGAGAGAAAACATTAGTTCATTTTATACAGGTATTTAGTTATACAAGAAATACAATCTAGTCATAGCCATGAAACTGACTAATATTTAAAGCCAGATTTCTTATATTTGCATAGGCAATGACCAGAAATTCACTCAATAAATAGTAAGACAATGTAAACTTTACAGAAAAAAACACTCACTCCTCTTGAGGCAGAGCCCAACCTTAGGGGTAGAGAGGAGTACGGTAAATGAATGTTTTAGGAGGGAAATAATTCCACTCAACTTTCAACATTTCAAGTCTTAAATCCATTGGCAGCATGTATAGCAAGTGGGCTAAAAAGCTAGCCTCCACCAACAGTCTAGCCCACACTACACATTTCCTTTCGCCAATAAATACCCCAGCCTATGCTTTTAGTAAGAATCAGCATAGGTAAGCGCATGCTTCAATGAAAAATAGTCACAAGCAAAGAGAATAAAACCTTTTGTGACAATTTCTTGAAAGCTATGCTTATTAATACTATGCAGAATATTTATATACAGCAAGAAAAGTTTGTTGCATTTCAACTTTAAAACAAGATCAGAAAGTATCACATTTTCTTATGGTAATATTAATTTACTCTAGGTGGGTGTTATTACAGCTAAAGCCAGGTTTGCATTAATTTTTTAAAGCCATAGTCTCTCAACTCTATTGATTGGGATTAATAAGACTCACAAAATTGTCAAGTAGACCAATTAACTAGGGACAAATTTTAAACCTAAAATTTGGTTTGCAACATGGGACTGACACAAGATAAGTTTGGAAATCATGGCAAAACATCAATTACCTAGGACTACAAAACATTAATTTCTTCTTTTAAGCAGAGAGAATATGGATTTAACTGTTTACCATAAGAAAAGTGACATATCCAACCAACCATCCATCCCCACCTGTGCCCTATTCTTTCCTTGTGTTTCTTTAGAGCCTTTTCAGCTATTTCCTGTGAAGCAAACTGCACGAAGGCCTCCCCCGTACTCCTCCCCTGGAAGTCCACCGGCAATGTTATCCCATTTGGCACGATTTCCAACCCTTCAACCCAAGGACAAATAACCCCAGTAGGGGGGCAATATTAACATCACAAGCCCAGAAATGATTCTTCTTATAGCTTTAAATAAACCAGAATTTTTAACTTTAGGTGAATGGTATGCTTTCAACAAGTACTCTTTAAATATGCATTGCAATAATATGAAGTTCCATTATTACCAAGTGTAACTATTCTTAACACACCCGTGGTACAGTATATATTAAAACAAAAAACTTGCTGAACACAGGATGCATTAAGAATTCAACAACTTAAGAACACATATCTATGCAACTTAATGTTGAGAATTATACAAGAATTCAATTAAGTTTTAAGCATTAAATAACAGTTTTACTAAATTCAAAACACCTTTTACCTCATTTTATATTTCAATGCTTTAAGTTATTGGAACTTCAAGTCTTTAAAAGGTATACATTTAAACATTTCATATAAAACTAAAACATTAAATTATAATTGACAAACAACAATCTAAACTTTCAACAAAACTGATCTACACAGCACAATCATGCATGCTTATGCTCTAACAGTAGTTATGATTCACTTCTGGAAATTCCGTCTATGAAAAATCCTTTCCGTGGATACATTCCCAAGCTTACAAAAAGGACTTAAAGCACTTTCCTAGAAGATATGAAATTATGTTCATATTTAACGTTGACAGATAGCATTCAATTCTCACCAATTTAGAGTAAAAACAAAACAAGACTTGATTTTTAAAATTCTGACATTAGGACTTGATACATATATAAATTTTTAACATACTACACTAAACCATGAAAGGATTTCTTGCTTCCAGTGTATCACATCATAAATATTAATATTTAAAATATACGATATCTAACATTGTTAAACATGCAATCTTATCAGCTCTTCAGCATAAAAACATTCAAATACTTTAGGCCCAGGAACAATTTCAAAACACGTTATTTCAGATACTGAGACTACAAGCATTCAAACTACTCTCACTACATCTGATTTTCAGTAAGTTTATATCACACTGGTTAAACAGTCTTTCATAAATCGACTTCTGTATTAAAGAGAATTAGACCATTCTGGTCACATGACCCAAATATGTGTCTCTTGCAACAATACAGACACTTTCCATAATTTACAACAACCTAATTCATCACACTAATCTGATGTTAAGGGATCTTACCTTTAACGTGAGGTACTTAGCTGGACACCAATGTGAGGAAAAGCAGTTAAGCTGTTGAGGGCAATCCTCAATGAAAGATCTACTCTGAACTATAATACTAAATATAGGCAAAATTAACATTTTGGAAGTACTTCATTTCCACCTTTAAGATGGGCTTAAATTATTTGAAGGTCTCTAGGAAGAAAACATTAATTCATTGGCAATTTACAACCTATTCAAATACCTAAGCTACTCAACTTTAAAGTCTATTAAATCACCTTGCAGAAGCTAGCCAAAACTCACTGCTCATCAACAAACATGACTACATACCTGAGAAGAACTGAACAATTTCTTCCTTGCTACATCCAAAGGGAAGTCCTCTAAGCCGTACAAAGCCATCATTGGCCGTGTCAGGACTATTTGGACCAGTATGCTTCAACACCCAATCCATTTCAACGTTGTTTGACTTGAATACTGAAAAAGGTGCTTAGAATTAGTCACTTTTGGAAAATTAGGTAACAAAGTTCAGACTTCCTGGGTCTTTAGATAAGCTAGGAAGAGCTGCCACAAACTCCCTTAGATGACCATTTCCATGCAGTCAAATACCTAAAATTCAGAAGGGGTAAGACCTCTATTGTTTAATGCTTTATTTACTGGAACTAGGGCAATGTAAATCAAACCTTCAACATATCTGTGTCCCATAGTTTCTCTGTCTTTTTTCAGGGCCAATTTGACTTCATCTTCTGATTCAAGTTCAACAAAAGCCTCGCCACTTGGTCTGCCTTCTCTGGTGTAGATGAAACGAATACCTTGAGCCCCATTTTGAATTTTGCAGTCTGGAAAGAAAACAACCGTTAATATGGAATTTAAAACCTAAAACCACCTCTGGGTGACACAGATGAAATGTCTATTCCAGGTCCCCACTACAAATTACATAACTTGTGAAGCCTTCATATAATGACGATATTACCAACTCCTGGAACTCCAATAAAAAAAAAACCTCATTCCCAAGGTGATGTATTTCCAACCCATCAACAACATACAATATTCAAAGCAGTTTCAGAATGAATTTCTCTCAAGTCCCTGCTACTTATGTCCCCATCACTCATCTTTTATCAATTTCTTGATAATTTTATCAATTATCAAGCCTGGACTTTGTGACTTTATGGCAAACATACTTCCTTGCGAGTTGTTTTGGTCTGGCGCATTTGTCAGTTTTACCTTACCAGCAGCCACATTACGGTTTCTGATTCAAATCCAAATTACAGGCCCAATACTCACCTGAAAGGGGATCAGTGTTACCAAGCTAAAATGCTCCAAGTTGCACAGGTGAAGCCAAACCCAGTGTTGCCCCCTGCAAGGTGGCTTCCAGTGTACTTGGTTCTTGTTTTACAGGTCGTTTTCCGTTACCAATGCTAAATTCAGATAGTAAGTCAACACTACAAACGTCTTGCCAAAAGCTGTCAATTTCATACAAGTAGAATTTTATCACTCTAATTTTTCCCAGTCTAATAATGGGAACAAGGACATTCTGATAGAAAATATTCAGGAAACCTAGGGACTGCAAAAACACTTCCCTGGATTTCAGTGTTTTCAATTGTATAGTGAGCCAAATTAAGAACTAGATGAGCAAACACTCTTCAATTACCAAATCTTGATTAGGAAAACTGAAATTAAGACATGACATTTTAACTTTCCGAAAAATGCTCCTTTTCAAGGAAACACCAAAACTGGAAACAAGAGGTTACACTTCAAGATATTGAAAAACATTACTATTATTTGTCTAATTACTCGGCGATTTTCTCGAGATTGAGGCGGAAACCCACTTTTGCCAATTTATCTTTTCGCAAAAAGACACTCGGGCCAGGCGCGGTGGCTCACGCCTGTAATCCCAGGATTTTGGGAAACCCGAGATGGGCTGATCACCTGAGGTCAGAAGTTCGAGACCAGCCTGGCCAACACGGTGAAACCCGTCTCTACTAAAAAAACAAAAATTAGCTGGGCGTGGTGGTGCGCGCCTCTAGTCCCAGCTACTCGGGAGACCGAGGCAGGAGACTCGCTTGAACCCAGGAGGCGGAGGTTGCAGTGAGCCGAGATCGCGCCACTGCACTCCAGCCTGGGTGACAGAGACTCCCAACGCAAAGGAAAGAGAGAAAACGACATCCATTAAAGAAAAGTTGGTGTTCGAAGGTAGTAAAGAAATCAACAAGTCAGCCAGATCTGCCGCACTCCCCCAAGGGCCAGGAGGACGGGCGGGGCTTTCGAAAATTCCATTGCGTAACAGCTGAACCCCCCCCCCCCCCCAGCGCCGAGCCACAGCGGTAACACCCGCGCACTCGCAAGGAGGGACCGCCCGGAGTCCCGACCCGGCCGCACCGCCCACAGACCCGCCCCGCGCCGCAGCCCACCCACGCCTCGAACTAGAAACTCGACCTCCGCGTCCCTAATATAACTCACAAAACCTCTCCTTCATCGGCCGAGCAAGCCAGGAGCAGCCCCGGAACACATTCAGAAACACCACGAATCACATCCTCCGCCTTCGGATGCCCAACATCATCGTCCTCTTACGAGGGTCCGGCGTCCGAAACAAACTGGCAGGCAGGGAGGAGAACAGACCTGAGAGCGCAATTAACGGGCCGTCTCCGCCCTCCGAGGCGCCCCCGGGCCCCCACCGGCCCCCCGACGAAGCAAAAACGCGGTGCGGATGCACCACCCCGGCGGCTCCAATACCCAACACTCTCGTCGGTCGGCCAGGACCTCCAAAAGCCTGTTCTGAGCGCAGCAACTCCTCGGCGCCCCGAACCGTGGGGACGGGCGAAAGCCAGCGCTGAGAGAAAGAAAGGGCGGCGGGCCGCTTCAAGCCTCCGCCCTCCTCCGACTTCTCACACAATAGAGGTCGGCGCGGCCCTGCAGGCCTCAGCTGCGGTGCCGACATTCAGCGAACCACTCGCGGGCTCTCGATGGCAGCCCGCAGCTAGCCAAGATCCCTGTGGCCCTCCCAGAGGTATGAGGACGACAGATCCTCGCAAAAACGGGACCCACGGGTGGTCGCTGAACTGCAAGCGAGGACTCACAGGACTCACCCAGAAACCGGACTCCCTGGCGTGGCTAAGCGAATGGCCAGCGGGCGCCTGCGCAACCTAAATAGAGGCCCTTTGGTGCGAGTTCCTGGCGCACGCGCAGCCCAGCCTGCCCGCACCGCCCCGTTGCGTCACAAAGAGCTCTAGCGCATGCGTATTTCAATGAGCAGCCACCGTCCGCCGGCGGATTTTTCACGCTTGGGTTTTGGCGCAGCACCCCACCCATGAAACCCGCCGGGCTTTTTATTGCGCATGCGCCTTCCCGGCGAATATTGGTCTTAGCGGGTTATAATTGTGTTCATGCGCAATGCGTCTTCCTCGTAAACTAGGCGTTCTCAGCGTTACCCGCCAGCGCGTGGGGGAGGGGAATGGCGGCGCCTTTCCCGTATGGGACTGTAATAGGAGTCCCGAGCTCTGGGTTGAAGAGGTGGCGTACTTGTCCTACCCTTGCCCCCTGGTCTTACCGTTCCGCTCCTGGCCGACCTGAAAGGAAGAGGCCGGTCTCAGGCGTTTCCACCGTCCCCGCCCCGCCCTGGTCTCCCCTTTACCCCAAAACCGGCCGAAGCTGATCACGCCGCAGATGGTCGAGCGTCCTGGGAGCTGCGGGGCTGCGGACGTCCCGCGCCCCGAAGTCCACCCGATGGTGCCTGGGGCACGTCCTAGCCATGTGTGCCTCCACTTCCCCTTACCTGCTGCGGTCGTCCGGGCCTAGGGCCCCGGTCGGCGCGAGGGTTCCGTGCCTGTGGCTCGCGCCTGTAGACCAGAGTTTTGGCCTAACGAACTCGCACCCTGTGTACTCCTTGAGCCCCGCCCACGGTCGGCGGGCCTGTGCATTGCCCCTGGGGCTCTGGCAGGAGGAACGAAATGCGCGAGCGCGGGCTCCTCACGTGGTGCGCTGCCGGTCCCCCTCCTGCTGGGTAGGTTACCGTGAATCTCCCAGGACAGAATTGTAAGCAGTGCCGTTTCAATCCCCAGGCGGGACGCCGCATTCGAGAGGAGGCCCCCGGCTCACGCCATGTGCACAACATGCTGGCCAGATTGAGTACGTACGTGGGTTTTCTAACAGCACTGCCTGCAACACCAAAGAATGCTCGTAAGCCTCCCCAGGCTCCCCAGGTCTGTCTGGCTGCCCATCCTCACCCCAGCTCTTAGTGACAGCAGACAATAAACAAATTAACAATAAGGTAAGCTGTTGGACCGCTGGCCGCAGGCTACCTTAGCTAGTGCAGGCCCTAGAGTGCCACCCTGGAATGATGGCAGCACAAAGCATGTTTCCAACCCCAGGGCCACGGAGTGCCGAATCCATTTTGACAGGTTCCCCTAGAGAGGACATCAAAAGAAACGACAGGAGCCCACAGCTAAGCAGGGCTGATCTTCAAAAGCCACTTAGGCCTGGCAGAGGATGTTACTCCGAGAGGAAGGCTTTGGCGGGTGATCAGCAGGGGGTCAATAAGCCCTATGTATATGGAAAGCTTGCTGGATGTGAAGGGATGCAGATGGAGCAGGCAGGGTGGAAATGACCGGTACTCTCGCCTATGCCCTCTACGTACAAACAGGGACTGGAAGCACAACAGCTGTGGTTACATTTCAGAAAACATTTGGCGGTGGTAATGCAGAGAGAGACTGGCCAGGTGCGGTGGGTTCACGCCTCTAATCACCATGTTGGGAGGGGCCGGGCAAGCAGATCACTTGAGGTCAGGAGTTTGAGACCAACTTGGCCAACATGGTGAAACACCCATCTCTAACTAAGATACAGAAATTAGGCCGGGCGCGGTGCTCAGCCTGTAATCCCAGCGACTTTGGGGAGGCCGAGACGGGTGGATCACGAGGTCAGGGAGATCGAGACCTCTGGCTAATACGTGAACCTCGTCTCTACTAAAAAATACAAAAACTAGCCGGGCGACGAGGCTGGCGCCTGTAGTCGCAGCTACTCGGGAGGCTGAGACAGGAGAATGGCGTGACCCCCGGGAGGCGGAGCTTGCATGAGCTGAGAGCCCGCCACTGGCACTGCCAGCCTGTGGCTGGCAGAGCCAAGACTCTGTCTCAAAAAAAAAAAAGATACAAAAATTAGCTGCATCGGTGGCGCACGCCTGTAACCCCCAGTACTCTGGAAGCTGAAGCAGAGAATCGCATGAACCAGGAGGCAGAGGAAGCAGTGAGCGTGGATCACACCACTGTCCTCCAGCCTGGGCACAAGAAGACTTCCCTCTCCAAAAAAAAAAAAAAAAAAAAAATTAGCACAGACATGGTGGCATATATAATGTAACATCCCAACCACTGTGGCGAGACTGGAGGCAGGAGAAGTGCTTAAACCCAGGGGCAGCGGTTGCAGTCCAGTGAGATATGCCATAGTGCAACTCCCAGCTGGGGCAACAGAGCGAAACTCCATCTCAAAAAAAAAAAAAAAAAGAATAGTAAGTGAGGTGGAGATAAATTTCATACCATTTATAGCGCAATTGCCTCTTATATATATGAATTGTCCAACTTATATTAAAACAAGTTTTAAGTATTATTTATTTATTTATTTAGCTTACTGTTTGAGAAACACGCCTCATCTGTCACCAGGCTGGAGTGCAATGGTGCAAACATGGCTCACCACAGCCTCTACCTCCTGGGCTCAAACAATCCTCCCTGCCTCAACCTCCTTGATAGGTAGGACACAGGCATGTGCCACCGGTGCTCAGAAACTTTTTTATTTTTCTTTTTGGTAGCAATGGGGGGGTTTCATTTTTGTTGACCAAGCTGGTCTTGAATTCCTGGACTCAAAGGATCATCCACCTCAGCCGCCCAGTAAAAGTGCTGGGCATTAGCAGGTGTCACCACCATGTCTGGCGAAGTGAAAGAAGGTTTTTTTGTTGTTGGTTTTGTTTTTGAGACAGTCCTCACTCTGTCACCGCAGGCTGAGTACAGTGGTGCAATCTGCGTCACGCAACCTCTGCTTCCAGGTTCAGGAATTCTCGTGCCCAGCTTCCCAAGTCCCTGTAGAAGGATTACAGGTGTGGTGCCACCACCACCTACTTTTTTTTAATTTTTAGTGTGAGATGGGGTTTTGCACCGTTGCCTGGTCGGAACTTCTGACCTCAAGTGAACCTGCCTGCCTCAGCCTACAAAAGTACGAGATTACAAGCATGAGCAACCACGCTCAGGCCAAAGGTTTTTTAAAAATAAAAAGTTTAGGCCGGTGCGCGGTGGCGTCAAGCACTGGTAATCCAGCAACTGTTGGGAGCCGAGACGGGCGGATCAGAGTCAGAGATCGAGACGATCCCTGGCTAATACGCGTGAAACCTCCGTCTCTACTAAAATACAAAAAAACTAGCCGGCGCAGACGGGCGGGCGCCTGGTAGTCCCAAGCTACTCGGCTGAGGCTGAGTACAGGAGAATGGCGTGAACGCCGGGAGGCGGAGCTTGGCAGTGAGCTGAGAGGCCGGCGCACTGCACTCCCCAGGCCTGGGCGGGCAGAGCAGACTCGTCTCAAAAAAATAAAATAAAATAAAATAAAATAACATAAAATAAAATAAAATAAAATAAAAAGTTCATCATCAGCCCAGGCGAGGTGGCTCATGCCTGTAATCCCACCACTTTGGGAGGCCAAGGCCAGTGGATCACGAGGTCAGGAGTTCGAGACCAGCCTGACCAACATGGTGAAACTCCGTCTCTACTAAAAATACAAAACATAGCCGGGTGTGGTGGCAGGCGCCTGTAATCCCAGCTACTCAGGAGGCTGAGGCAGGAGACTCACTTGAACCTGGGAAGTGGAGGTTGCAGTGAGCAGAGATTGTACCACTGCACTCCAGCCTGGGCCACAGAGCGAGACTCCATCTGAAAAAAACAAAAAAAAATTCACCATCTTGCCTCAGTGGTCTTTATGTCTTGGTATACTTGTTATAGTTTACAGAGCTCTTTGTTAAGGCTGTTAGCCCTTAGGATAGTTGCCCCAAACATTCTTCTCAGTTTGCCTACCTTTTAATTATTTTTGTGGTTTTGTGGTGGTATTTTTTGTTTGTTTTACAGACAATGTCTTGTTCTGTGCCGTGACACAATCATAGCTCACTGCAGCCTTGAACTCCTGGGCTCAAGCCATCCTCCACACTCAGCCTCCTGAGTAGCTGGGGCTACAGGCACTTTCAACCAGGCCTAATTGTATTGTTTTGTGGTGACGGGGGTCTCACTATGTTGCCCAGGCTAGTCCTGAATTCCTGGCGTCAAGCAATTCTCCCACCTTGGCCTCTCAAAGCACTGGAATTATTCTACATGTGAGCCATGATGCTCGGCCCTGATTTATGATTGCTTTTTTTTTTAAAGACAGGATCTCACTTTGTCACTCAGGTTGGAGTGCAGGTATGTGATCTCGGCTCACTGCAACTTCCACCTCCCAGGTTCAAGCAATTTTTGTGCCTCAACCTCCCAAATTGCTGGGATATGCCAGGCACAGTGGCTCACTGGCTCACACTTGTAATCCCAGCACTTTGGGAGGCCGAGGTGGGTGGATCTCCTGATGTCAGGAGTTTGAGACAGCTTGGCCAAAATGGTGAAACCCTGTCTCTACTAAAAATACAAAATTAGCCAGGCGTGGTGGCGGGCGCCTGTAATCCCAGCTACTTGGGAGGCTGAGGCAGGAGAATCACTTGAACCCAGGAGGTGGAGGTTGCAGTGAGCAGAGATCCTGCCAGTGTACTCCAGCCTGGGCAAGAGAGGGAGACTCCATCTCAAAAAAAGAAGGAAAAAAGTACCAAATAGCTGGGATTACAGGCATGCACCATCACACCCAGCTAATTTTTGTATTTTTAGTAGAGATGGGGTTTCACCATGTTGGCCAGGCTGGTCTGGAACTCCAGACCTCAAGTGATCCACCCATCTCAGCCTCCCAAAGTGCTGGAATTACAGGTGTGAGCCACTGCACCCAGCCTATGATTGCTTTTTAATATTTGGACATATAGAATGTTTACATTTCTTGATGTCAAAGCCATGGATATGTTCCTTTGAGGTTTGTCTTTAAGTTTAGAAAGCCTTTTCCCATCCAGAGATTAAACACATATTTGTTATCTTTGGTATCATTTATAAGACACATTTAGTACAGCTTAGCCTTAATGAGATAGGAATGTGCTTTATTTATTTTCTTTTGCTTTTTTTTTTTTGCGGGGGGGATGGAGTCTTGCTTTGTCACCCAGGCTGGAGTGCAATGGCGTAATCTCAGCTCACTGCAACCTCCACCTCCCGGATCCAAGCAATTCTCCTACCTCAGCCTCCAGAGTAGCTGGGATTATAGGCGTCCGCCATCACGCCCAGCTAATTTTTGTGTTTTTAGTAGAGACGGGGTATCGCCATGTTGACCTCAGATGATCCACCCACCTCAGCCTCCCAAATTGCTGGGATTATAGGCATGAATCACCTCACCTGGCCAGGAAGTTGTTTTAAAACCAATGATATTGCCGGGCACGGTGGCTCAAGCCTGTAATCCCAGCACTTTGGGAGGCCGAGACGGGCAGATCACGAGGTCAGGAGATCGAGACCATCCTGGCTAACATGGTGAAACCCCGTCTCTACTAAAATATAAAAAACTAGCCAGGCGAGGTGGCGGGCGCCTGTAGTCCCAGCTACTTGGGAGGCGGAGGCAGGAGAATGGCGTGAACCCGGGAGGCGGAGTTTGCAGTGAGCCGAGATTACGCCACTGCACTCCAGTCTGGGCGACAGAGCGAGACTCCGCCTCAAAAAAATAAAAAAAAATTGAAAAAAACCAATGATATCAGCTGGGCGTGGTGGCTCACCCTGTAATCCTAGCTCTTTGGGAGGCCATGGTGGGCTGATCACTTGAGGTCAAGCATTCCAGACCCACCTGGCCAACATGGTGAAACCCCATCTCTACTAAATTGTCACATCTCATCCTTTGAGCAAAGATCAAGTGTAGTAAAAAAGATAAATTAACCGGGTGTGGTGGCACACATCTGTAATCCCAGCTACAAAAGAGCCTGAGGTGGGAGGATGGCTTGAACCCTGGAGGCAGAGGTTGCAGTGAGCCAAGATCACACCACTGCACTCCAGACTAGGTGACAGAGCAAGACTCTGCCTCAAAGAAAAGAAAAGAAATGCAATCATAAATAACACGGCTGGGCGTGGTGGCTCACACGTGTAATGCTAGCACTTTGCGCGGCCGAGGCAGGCAGATTGCTTCAGTTGAGGAGTTTGAAGCAAGCCTGGGCAACATGGTCAAAACCCATCTCTACAAAAATACAAAAATTAGCCGGGCACAGTGACAAAGTGAGACCATCTCAAAAAATAATAATACAGTCAGGCGCAGTGGCTCACGCCTATAATCCCAGGACTTTGGGAGGCTGAGGCGGGCGGATCACGAGGTCAGGAGATAGAGACCATCCTGGCTAACACGGTGAAACCCCGTCTCCACTAAAATACAAAAAAATTAGCTGGGCATGCTGGCGGGCGCCTGTAGTCCCAGTTACTTGGGAGGCAGAGGCAGGAGAATGGCGTGAATCCGGGAGGTGGAGCTTTCAGTGAGCCAAGATCACGCCACTGCACTCCAGCCTGAGCGACAGAGCAAGACTCCATCTCAAAATAATAATAATAATAATAATAATAATAATAATAATAATAATACTATGTCGCCCAGGCTGGAGTGCAGTGGCACGATCTTGGCTCACTGCAACCTCCCCCATCCAGGCTCAGGTGATCCTCCTGCCTCAGCCTCCCAATAAGTAGCTGGGACTCTAGGCACATGCCACTATGCCAGGCTAATTTTTGTATTTTTAGTAGAGACAGGTTGACCAGGCTGGTCTGGAACTCCTGAACTCAGGTGATCTGACTGCCTCGGCCTCCCAAAGCGCTGGGATTACAAGCCACCATGCCAGGCCAGAATTTGTGTGTAGTAGTGCAGAAAATAATGGTGGGACTTAAAATTGATATTTTAGATTTGATGGAAACTTTTATACTCCAATTATTTTGTGTGATGACATGTTACAGCCATTAAAGTTATATTTTCGGCCGGGCGTGGTGGCTCAAGCCTGTAATCCCAGCACTTTGGGAGGCCGAGACGGGCAGATCACGAGGTCAGGAGATCGAGACCATCCTGGCCAACACGTTGAAACCCCGTCTCTACTAAAAATACAAAAAACTAGCCGGG
>NW_016803512.1:975541-977336 GCF_001698545.2 Rhinopithecus bieti
TTTTTTTTTTGAGACAGAGTCTTGCTCTGTTGCCCAGGCTGGAGTGCAGTGGCACAATCTCGGCTTACTGCAGCCTCTGCCTCCAGCGTTCAAGTGATTCTCCCACCTCAGCTTCCCAAGTAACTGGGATTACTGCCCCACCACACCCAGCTAATTTTTGTATTTTTCTCAGTGACTGGGTTTCACCATGTTGGCCACGCTGGTTTCGAACTCCTGACCTCATGATCCGCCCACATCAGCGTCCCTAAGTGCTGGGATTACAGGTGTGAGCCACCAGCCCAGCTCGAGTCTTCATAATTTCATTCTCCGTTTGGAAGGATGCTTGGCCCACTGCTTACCAGCTCCACATTTGTGTCTTCATTTCACACATTTGTCCATCGGGTGAATGTTCAAGTACATTCCATTTGCCTTGTCCTGGGATGACCAGAGGAGAAAAGATCCCTTTCCTGGAGAAGCTTCGAATCTAGCAGGGAGATGAAGAAAAATGAATAATTTTACAATACAGTCCACAGCTACAAGTTTCAGCAAGTGCTATGCACTACAGTGAGAGCCCCTAACTGGGAACGATTTGGGAGTTGGGGAGAGTTGCTGAGAAAGTGATGCATAACCTGGGATTTGGCAGGTGATAGGGCCTGGTCAGGCAGAGGGAAGCAGGCTTTGAGGCTAAGAGGCCAAGGGCCTGGAGCAGTAGCCTCCAGGCTGGACAGGCAGGGAGCAGATTCTACTTGGAGGACAACCACTGAAGGCTCAAGCAGCACAGTGACACAATCGAATTCATGTCGGTTATTTTATTTTTTTAAGGATAGGGGCTAAGGCAGGTGGATCACTTGAGGCCAAGAGTCCGAGACCAGCCTGGGCAACACAGCAAACCCCATCTCTACAGAAAATACAAAAATTAGTCAGGCATGGTGGTGTATGTCTGTGGTCCCAGCTACAGGGAGGTTGAGGCAGAAGGACTGCTTGAGCCTGACAGGAAAAAAAAAAAAAAAAATTAGCCAGTGGCTCATGCCTGTAATCCCAGCATTTTGGGAGGCCGGGGCCAAGGGATCGCTTGAGGCCAGGAGTTCGAGACCAGCCTAAGCAGTGGTAGTGAGCGCCTGTACTCCCAGTTACCCGGCAGGCTGAGGTAGGATAATCACTTGAACCCAGGAGGTGGAGGTTGCAGTGAGCTGAGATCACGCCACTGCACTCCAGCTTGGGCAATAAAGTGAGACTCTGTCTCAAACAAACAAACAAAAAGGCCGGGCGTGGTGGCTCACGCCTGTAATCACAGCACTTTGGGAGGCTGAGGCGGGCGGATAATGAGGTCAGAAGATCAAGACCATCCTGGCTAACACAGTGAAATGCCGTCCCTACTAAAAATAAAAAAACAAAATTAGCCAGGCATGGTGGTGAGCACCTGTAGTCCCAGCTACTCGGGAGGCTGAGGTGGGAGAATTGCTTGAACCCAGGAGGTGGAGGTTGCAGTGAGATGAGATCATGCCACTGCACTCCAGCCTGGGCAACAGAGCGAGACTCTGTCTCAAAAAAAAAAACAAGAGAAAGGGAGGAAAAGTAATCGAATGTATGAACTCATGCTGTCATAATTTTAATGTCTAGCTATAAAAGCATATGGTTGTAGCAATAGCTATCTAAATTTTTTTTTGACAATTATTCAAGACCTTTATTAACAGGTGCTTGCAGTTTGTTGACTTTTTTGAAAAAATCAAGTTGTAAACTTTTATTACAAATTAAAAATGAAGTTCTTAAAAATCTCAACTTGACCAGATATGAAACAATTTAAAAACCTTTAAAG
>NW_016803512.1:978583-981417 GCF_001698545.2 Rhinopithecus bieti
GCCCGCCCCGGCCTCGAACTCGAACTCGAACTCCCGCGTCCTAGTTCTAACTCACCAGAAAAAAACCTCTGCACTTCATCGGCCGAGCAAGACCAGGGCAAGCCCCGGACCTTCACCACGAATCCCTCTCCGCCTTCGGTGCCCAACATCATCGTCTCTTACGGGGTCCGGCGTCGAAACAAACTGCCAGGCAGGGAGGAGAACCAGACCTGAGAGCGCCAATTAAGCCGTCCTCCGCCTCCGAGGCGCCCCCGGGCCCGCACCGGCCCCCCGACGAAGCAAAAACCGGGCGGATGCACCCACCCCGGCGGCTCCAATACCCAACACCTCCTCGTCCGGCGGCCAGACCCCCAAAAGCTGTTCTGAGCAGCAACTCTCGGCGCCCCGAACCGTGGGGACCCGGGCCGAAAGCCAGCGTGGAGGAAAGGAAATGGCGGCGGCCGCTTCCGCTCCGCCTCCTCCGACTTCTCACACAATAGAGTCGGCGCGGCCTGCAGGCCTCAGCTGCGGTGCCGACATTCAGCGAACCACTCGCGGCTCTCGATGGCAGCCCGCAGCTCGCCAAGATCCCTGTGGCCCTCCCAGAGGTATGAGGACGAACAATCCTCGCAAAAACGGGACCCACGGTGGTCGCTGAACTGCAAGCGAGGACTCACCAAGACTCACCCAGAAACCGGACTCCTGCGTGGCTAAGACGAAATGGCCAGCGGGCGCCTGCGCAACCTAAATAAGGCCCTTTGTGCGAGTTCTGCGCACGCGCAGCCAGCTGCCCGCACCGCCCCGTTGCGTCACAAAGAGCTCTAGCGCATGCGTAGTTTCAAGAGCCAGCCCACCGTCCGCCGGCGGATTATTTCACGCTTGGGTTTTGGGCGCAGCATCCCCACCCATAAACCCGCCGGGCTTTTTATTGCGCATGCGCCTTCCCGCGAATATTGAGTCTTAGCGGTTTATAATTGTTTCATGCGCATGCGTCTTCCTCGAAACCGTTCTCTAGCCTTACCCGCCAGCGTGGGGGAGGGGAATGGCGGCCGCCTGTTCCCTATGGGACTGTATAGGAGTCCCGAGCTCTGGGTTGAAGAGGTGGGCGTCTTTCTACCCCTTGCCCCCTGGCTCTTACCGTTCCGCTCCTGGCCGACCTGAAAGGAGAGGCGCGGCCTTCAGGCGTTTCCACTCCCCGCGCCGCCTGTCTCCCCTTTATCCCCAAACCGGCCGAAGCTGATCAGCCGCAGATGGTCGAGCGTCCTGGGAGCTGCGGGGCTGCGGACGTCCCGCGCCCGAAGCCACCCGGATGGTGCCTGGGGCACGTCCTAGCCATGTGTGCCTCCACTTCCCCTTACCTGCGGTCGTCGGGCCTAGGGCCCCGGTCGGCGCGAGGGTCCCGTGCCTGTGGCTCGCGCCTGTACCGAGTTTTTGCCTAACGAACTCGCACCCTGTGTACTCCTTGACCCGCCGCACGGTCGGCGGGCCTTGCATGCCCTGGGGCTCTGGCACGAGGAAGAATCGCGAGCGCGGGCTCCTCCACGGGTGCGCGCCGGCCTCTGCTGGGTAGGTTACCGCTGAATCTCCCAGGACAGAATTGGTAACAGTGCGTTCAATCCCCAGGCGGAGACGCCGCATTCGAGGAGGCCCCCGGCTCACCCCATGTGCACACATGCTGCCAGATGAGTAACGTACGTGGTTTCTAACAGCACTGCCCAACACCAAAGATGCCGTAGCCTCCCAGGCCTCCCCAGGTCTGATCTGGCTGCCCTCCTCACCCCAGCTCTAGTGGACACAGACAATAAACAAATTAACAATAAGGTAGTGTTGGACCCTGCCGCAGGGCTACCTTAGCTAGTGCAGGCCTAAGTGCCACCCTGGGAAGATGCAGACAAAGCATGTTTCCAACCCCAGGGCCACGGAGTCCGAATCCAGTTTTGACAGGTTTAAGTAGAGAGGACATCAAAAGAAAGACAGGAGCCCACAGCTAAGCAGGGCCTGATCTTCAAAAGCCACTTAGGCCTTGGCAAGGATGTTAACTCCGAGAGAAGGCTTTGGCGGGTGATCAGCAGGGGAGCAATAAGCCCTATGTAAAGGAAAGCTTGCTGGATGTGAAGGGGATGCAGATGGAGCAGGCAGGGTGAATGACGGTACATGCCATGCCCTCTACTACAAACGGGACTGGAAGCACACAGCTGTGGTACCATTTCAGAAAACACTTTGGCGATGGTAATCAAGAAGAGAGACTGGCCAGGTGCGGTGGTTCACGCCTCTAATACCAGCACTTTGGGAGGCCGAGGCAGGCAGATCACTTGAGGTCAGGAGTTTGAGACCAACTTGGCCAACATGGTGAAACACCATCTCTACTAAAGATACAAAAATTAGGCCGGGCGCGGTGGCTCAAGCCTGTAATCCCAGCACTTTGGGAGGCCGAGACGGGTGGATCACGAGGTCAGGAGATCGAGACCATCCTGGCTAATACGGTGAAACCCCGTCTCTACTAAAAAATACAAAAAACTAGCCGGGCGACGAGGCGGGCGCCTGTAGTCCCAGCTACTCGGGAGGCTGAGACAGGAGAATGGCGTGAACCCGGGAGGCGGAGCTTGCAGTGAGCTGAGAGCCCGCCACTGCACTCCAGCCTGGGCGGCAGAGCAAGACTCTGTCTCAAAAAAAAAAAAAAGATACAAAAATTAGCTGGGCATGGTGGCGCACGCCTGTAACCCCAGCTACTCTGGAAGCTGAAGCAGGAGAATCGCCTGAACCCAGGAGGCAGAGGAAGCAGTGAGCTGAGATCACACCACTGTCCTCCAGCCTGGGCAACAGAGAAAGACTCCCTCTCAAAAAAAAAAAAAAAA
>NW_016803512.1:985155-988251 GCF_001698545.2 Rhinopithecus bieti
CTGCACTCCAGCCTGAGCGACAGAGCAAGACTCCATCTCAAAATAATAATAATAATAATAATAATAATAATAATAATAATAATACTATGTCGCCCAGGCTGGAGTGCAGTGGCACGATCTTGGCTCACTGCAACCTCCCCATCCAGGCTCAGGTGATCCTCCTGCCTCAGCCTCCCAATAAGTAGCTGGGACTCTAGGCACATGCCACTATGCCAGGCTAATTTTGTATTTTAGTAGAGACAGGTTGACCAGGCTGGTCTGGAACTCCTGAACTCAGGTGATCTGACTGCCTCGGCCTCCCAAAGCGCTGGGATTACAAGCCACCATGCCAGGCCAGAATTTGTGTGTAGTAGTGCAGAAAATAATGGTGGGACTTAAAATTGATATTTTAGATTTGATGGAAACTTTTATACTCCAATTATTTTGTGTGATGACATGTTACAGCCATTAAAGTTATATTTTCGGCCGGGCGTGGTGGCTCAAGCCTGTAATCCCAGCACTTTGGGAGGCCGAGACGGGCAGATCACGAGGTCAGGAGATCGAGACCATCCTGGCCAACACGTTGAAACCCCGTCTCTACTAAAAATACAAAAAACTAGCCGGGGCGAGGTGGCGGGCGCCTGTAGTCCCAGGTACTAGGGACGCTGAGGCAGGAGAATGGCCTGAACCTGGGAGGTGGAGCTTTCAGTGAGCTGAGATCCAGCCACTGCACTCCAGCCTGGGCTACAGAGTGAGACTCCGTCTCAAAAAAAAAGAAAAAGAAAAGAAAATATGCAGATGATCCATAGGCTTGAGAGGTGTCCCTTTGAGTGGTAACCAAAGAAATGCTAATTAAATAAAATAACGCAAAGCCTTTGCAACTAATTTTCAAGTTAGTGATCATTTAAAAGAGTAATTAAGACAGCTGGAAAGGATGCAGGGAGATGTCATCGAGGTACATTGTGGTTGGAGTGTAAATCGGTACATCCTCTCGCTTAGGGCTATTTGCAGTATAAATACACACACTTCATTAAAACATTCATTCCATTCCTACTTTTGCACTGATTTAATTACAAGATTGTTCATGGCAGCATGAAATAGGGAAGCTTTAGAAAACAGCTTAATGTCTAATGAAGTATGGAATAAATTGTGGTATGAGTGCATGGGGTAGTGAGATGGGGAGGCTGTGAGGGGGAAGGAAACAAATCTTAGGTAACACAATGGTTTGTTGCCTTCCAAAGGGCCACAGGACATAAAAAAAACATACGTTACAGTATCTCTATGTTATTAAAATGTCATGCGGTGGGGAACTAGGAAAAAAGATCTAGAAAGGATCTTTAAGATGGTGATCATGAAAAAAAGTTGAGAAAAAATGATCTAGGTTCCCTGTGATAGCTCACGCCAATGATCCCAGTACTTTGGGAGGCCAAGGCAGGCACATCACCTGAGGTCAGGAGTTCCAGACCATCCTGGACAACATATTGAGACCCTATTTCTACAAACATTTAAAAACATGCTGGGCGCGGTGGCTCACGCCTGTAATCCCAGCACTTTGGGAGGCCCAGGCAGGCAAATTACCTGAGATCGGGAGTTCAAGACCAGCCTGGCCAACATGGTGAAACCCCACCTCTACTAAAAATACAAAAAATTAGCCGGGTGCAGTGGCGCAGGGTTGTAATCCCAGCTACTCGGGAGGCTGAGGCAGGAGAATTGCTTGAAGTCAAAAGGCGGATGTTGCGGTGAGCCGAGATCGCGCCACTGCACTCCAGCCTGGGCAACAAGGGCGAGACTTCAGTCTCAAAAAGAAAAAAAAATTTAAATATTAGCCAGGCCTGGTGGCACATGCCTGTAGTTCCAGCTACTCAGGAGACTGAGGTGGGAGAATCGCTTGAGCCCAGGAGGTGGCGGATGCACTGAGCTGAGATCGCGCCCCTTAACTCCAACTTAGGCAAAGTGGGGAGACCTGTCTCAAAACAAACAAACTTTAAATTTCTGAGTGATAAATAGCATCGGCCGCCTCCGGGACCTGCTCGGGTGGTACCCTCCAAGCTGCCCTTAAGAAAAGGGCATCTCGGTTGGAGCCCGGGTATGGGGTACCACCCCCTCCCCCGCCACGGCCAGGCAGCGCGGGCCGCCCTTCCGGCGGGGATCCCCGCGTCTCTCGGCCTTTCCTGGAGCCCCACTGTTGTGTTGAAAGAGACCGCCCTTCCGACGCGGAGTCCGGCTCCACAACCCCGTAAACAAATTGTGGATTCAGACACCACGAGCGGCGGAAACAAAGGCGTCCCCACAGTGTCCCGCCGCCCGCTGAGAAGGGTCCGCCCGACGCAGAGCCGGGGAGGGACCGAGCGCGCGCCCTCCCGCGCACGCCGCGCGCCTCCTGCAGGCGGACAACTCACGGTCTGTTTTGAACTTTCTGGGTGCGAACCTCCCAAGGCTTCAGCCAAGTCACTCACTGTCTTCAGCCAAATCAAATCTTCAAAACGTACTGCCGGCTAATTTTTTTTTTTTTTTTTTTATACGGAGTCTCGCTCTTGTTGCCCGGGCTAGAGGGCAGTGGCGCGATCTCGCTCACTGCAGCCTCCGCCTCCGGGTTCCAGTGATTCTCCCACCTCAGCTTCCCGAGTAGGTGGGATTACCGCCCCACCACACCCGGCTAATTTTTTGTTTGTTTGTTTGTTTGTTTGAGACCGAGTCTCGCTCTGTCTCCAGGCTGAAGTGCAGTGCGCGATCTTGGCTCACTGCAATCTCCACCTCCCGGGTTCAAGCGATTCTCCTGCCTCAGCCTCCCGAGTAGCTGGGACTACAGGCTCCCGCCACCAAGCCCGGCTAATTTTTTGTATTTTTAGTAGAGACGGGGTTTCACCATGTTGACCAGGATGATCTCAATCTCTTGACCTCGTGATCCGCCCACCTCGGCCTCCCAAAGTGCTGGGATTACAGGCGTGAGCCACCGCGCCCGGTTAAATTTTGTCTTTTTAGTAGAGATGGGGTTTCACCATGTTGGCCAGGCTGGTCTTGAACTCCTGATATCAGGTAATCCGCCCGCCTCAGCCTCCCAAAGTGTTGGGATTACAGGCGTGAGCCACCACGCCCGGCTTTTTTTTTTTTTTTTTT
>NW_016803512.1:991159-995937 GCF_001698545.2 Rhinopithecus bieti
GGGCCGGCTGCGGCAGCTGCGGCTCCTCCCGGGGTGTCATGGTAAGTAGGCCGGCGGCGGCGGTGGGGCTGCTCAGGGCTCTCTGGGGTCCGCTCTCCGCTCCCGCTACCGATCGAACTCGCTATCTAAAATTTTTATGAGCTACAGTAGCTGTATTCCATTTTCATTACAATTTTTTAAAGTATTTGCTTGGTTATCTAAAGATGTTGTTCAAATTTCAAAAGATCTACTATTATCGTCCTCCTTGTGCCCCTAAGAAATTGATAAAATGCACATTCATTTCCTTCTTTCTAAATGTTCCAGTTATAAACTAGAAAATAAAAAAATGGGAAACATTTTCTTGGGCCATTTTTGTTTTCACTGTAACAACAAAAAATGTGCAAGATAAACAGAACTCAAGTTTTGTTTTATTTTTCTTTTTGTCTGTTTATTTTTTAACAAGTCTGTCCAGAATACTACAGGTTTAATAGCTGTAACCATCTTAAGGAAAATGACATTAAGTTTGCAACAAATACTTGCTGGTGGAAACACATTACTATCATTTCAAAAATTTAACAAAATATCCTAAACAGCTATCTTTATATTTGTAAATGAAGTATAAACAACTGGCTTAACCAGTTTCCACGCCTCATCAAACAGGTGGCAAAGTGATAGAGATCATCTTTGATTTCTAAAGGAGAATAATAAAAACTAATTTATATCCCACACATTACAATTCTAGGGGATTAGGAACAGAATAATACATAATGTCATCTACTTTAACAGCCTTTTCATTTACTTGTATTGTCTTGATACTTTACAATGATTTTTTTTATTCCTATAACAGTATTGTTGCTGTAAAAGCCATACTTCTTTTATTTATTTATTTATTTATTTTGTATTCCCTTAAAGAAATAGTGTGATCCATTTCCCATTAGATTTCATAAACACACGTGAAACTTCAGACATAATAGGTGGATGGTGGTTTTTTTTCAGTTTCTGAGGCCTTCTCTCTGAAACATCAGAGCGTTCGGCCTATACACGCATGCTGCCATAGATAATTGGGTGGTACCTGCACCTCCTATTTCAAAAACACAAGCAGAAAGTAGGTCCGGACAAGGGCAAACTGCAACTCAATTTCTGCTGCAACCCCATCTCAGCTCAGTTATGTTTCTTCCTTCACTTTGCTGATAGTCAGTGAGTCTGTTGAGGCCTTCCTCCTGCGGTTGCAGGGCATCCAGGACAATGCCCATTGGTGTCCTCTTCAAACATATTCCTTCCATTTTATTCTCCAGTGCGTTCCTGAGGTTCCACAGTCTCAACGATACACGGATAAACATCAAAACCAAAAGAAGTGATGCCAAACACAAAGACCATGACTCCTCCAAACTTGGATATAAGGAAATAGCTGGTGAACATGACCACCATAAGGAACGTCGTGGGGTGGCGCTTCTTCATCCGGCGAAGGACGTCTTTATTGTTGGCTGCTCACACAAGCACTGTGAACACCAGCACCACCACGATTCCTCCCAGGATCATGTTGAAGGGACTCAGAAACCCCACGACGGAAATCACCATGGCAGCCACTACCAGGTAGTTGGTCTGGCAATAGAGCAGGTTGCTCACCACGTGGTTGTTCCGTTTGCAAATGTCCCTGAAGTCCGGCCAGGCAAAGTGATCTGAGCTCGGGAAGAAATCGTCCCAGGCGCGGAGTGGGGTGATATTCTTTTCTTTTCTTTTCTTTTTTTCTTTTTTTTTTTTTTTTTTTTTGAGACGGAGTTTCGCTCTGTCGTCAGGCTGGGGTGCACTGGTGCAATCTCGGCTCATTTCAACCTCCACCTCCCCTGTTCAAGTGATTCTCCTGTCTCAGCCTCCTGAGTAGCCAGGATTACAGGTGCCTGCCACCATGCCTGGCTAATTTTTGTAGTTTTAGCAGAGACGGGGTTTCACCATGTTGGCCAGGCTGGTCTCAAACTCCTGACCTCAGGTGATCCGCCCGCCTCGGCCTCCCAAAGTGCTGGCTATGTTTTTATTTCTTAAAATTTTTTTGTGGAGATGGGGGTCTTGCTACATTGCCCAGGCTCGTCAACTCCTGGCCTCAAGTGATCCTCCTGCGTCAGCCTCCCAAAGCACTGGGATTACAGGCATAAGCCACTGTACCTGGCCACATTTGCATTTCTTTGACACACTGTTAACTGCATACTCAATATCCAGTACCTGTTGTACTAATGGAACCTTGATTTTGTTCGTTGGCTTAGCCTACGTGAGATACCCATGTTTGCAACCTCCCGGGCAGCCTGGGGTGCCATGTGGCATAGTTCTAACCAATGCGCTGTAACCAAATGTGTTGGTGCTTCTGGGAAGTCTTTTGCTTTCCTCAGTATATGGAAAAATATAGCTAATGATCCATGTCCTTTTTCTTTTCTTCCTGTTTTGACTGTACATGTGATAGCTGGAGCTAGGGCAGCCTTTCTGCCATTATAAGATGACAAGCATGAGGGAATGGTCAAGGTAAATGACCCTATTTAAGCCACAGTAACTCTCCTAGTTGCCGCTGAAAGTGCACCTGAATGATGAACCAGGCTGGCTGAGCATCAGTTTGGATGCCGTATGATAGTCCTTCGTTTGTCTCTCTGACTCCTCTCTATAGGGGGAGCTCCCTGGGACAAGGAACCACCTGACAATTACTCCCACTTCTGTGTTGCAGAATGGCTACAGAGTGAGTGCTCACGACCTGAGTCTGGTTTCTATTACTTATGAGAGGATACCTGAAACTGAAACTAGATATACCTAATTTATAAGGAAAAGGAATTTATGTATTTCAATTAGGAAGTCCAAGATTGAGAGGCCACATCTGATGAGGACCTTCTTGCTGGCGGGAACTCTGCAGAGTTCAGAGGGTGATGCAGGGCATCACATGGTGAGGGGCTGAGCGTGCTCACATGCTCGCTTAGCTCTCTCTTCCTCTTCTTATATAGCCGCCAGTTCTGACCTCTTCCTCTTCATATAAAGCGGCCAGTTCTGGCCGGGCTCTGTGGCTCACACCTGTCTTCCCAACACTATGGGAAGCTGAGGTGGGTGGATCACTTGAGGTCAGGAGTTCGACGCCAACCTGGCCAACATGGTGAAGCCCTGTCTCTACTAAAACTACAACAATTAGCTGGGCTTGGTGAATGCCTGTAATCCCAGCCACTTGGGAGGCTGAGGCATGATAATTGTGGAGGTTACAGTGAGCCAAGATCGTGCCACCACACTCCAGCCTGGGTAACAGAGCAAGGTTGTAAAAAAAAAAAAAAAAAAAAGCAGTTAATTTTCCAGGAATCCATTCATCCGTGGGAATAGAGCCCTCGTGATCCAATCACCCCTTAAAGGCCCCACCTCTCAATACTGTCACCTTGGGGACTGAGTTTCAACATGACCTTTGGCAGGAACCCTATTCAAACCCTATTCAAACCCATTCAAATCATCTTCAAACCATCTTCAAACCCTATTCAAACCCTTTTCCTACCCTATTCCAACCCTATTCAAACCCTATTCAAACCCTCTTGAAACCCTATTCCAACCCTATTTCAACCCTATTCAAAGCTTATTCAAACCACATGGAAAAACATTCAAACCATCTTCATGCCCTATTCAAACCCTATTCAAACCACATTCAAGCACTATAGAAATGGTATGCAAACCCTATTCCAACCCTATTCCGACCCTATTCAAGCCCTATACAAACCATATGCAAACCATCTTCAAACCCTATTCCAACCCTATTCCAACCCTATTCAAACCCTATTCAAACCATATGCAAACCATCTTCAAACCATATTCAAGCCCTATGAAACCATCTTCAAACGCTATTCCAACCCTATTCAAACCTTATGCAAACCATCTTCTAACCCAATTCAAACCCTATTCCAACCATATTCCAACCCTATTCCAACCCTATTCAAGCCCTATGCAAACCATATGCAAACCATCTTCAAACCCTATTCCAACCATATTCCAACCATATTCAAACCCTATGCAAACCCTGTGCAAACCCTACTCAAACCATATTCAAATCATTGCACTCATTAAGTCTGTTTTGAAGGAAAGAGTGATATGATTTAATTCCATATGCAAACTGTTTTTCCACTGGAGAGTCCAGGAGGATTCTTTACTTTTCTAGGGTAGGTGGCTCTTCCTAGTCATTTCTTGACTCAATATTCTCAAACTTTATGGTCTTTTTACTCCTTTATTAGGACCAGAAATTCTCACTCGCTGAAGCTGTGCCTCCTAATCTTTTTCACATTATGATCCACCTGGCACATGGTACTATTTGTTGTATAACACAGCATTGTAAATGCTTGCTGCAGAGGTAACCCTTGGGAAGTCTGGCTCCCCCGAATTTTACCTGCTCATCTCTGGGCCAAGGGCATAATATCTCTGCATAGCTAAGAGCCCAGTGGCCACACTAGTCCAGACGCTCCACTCTGCTCTGCACAGAGATGAAAGTTCATCGACTTCTTAGTGACGAATATCATGAGTTCTTTAAAATTTATGCCAGTACAGGCCAGGCGAGGTGGCTCATGCCTGTAATCCCAGCACTTTGTGAGGCCAAGGCGGGCAGATCATTTGAGGTCAGGAGTTCAGACCAGCCTAGACAACATGGTGAAACCCCATCTCTACTAAAAATACAAAAATTAGCCAGGCACGGTGGCAGGTGCCTGCAATCCCAGATACTCAGGAGGCTGAGGCAGGAGAATTGCTTGAATCCGGGAAGCCACTGCACTCCAGCCTGGGCAACAGAGCAAGACTGTTTCTAA
>NW_016803512.1:996363-1002425 GCF_001698545.2 Rhinopithecus bieti
CACCTTCCCATTCTTCCATCCATTTATCTTTATCCACTTTTTTTCTTTTTAAACCCTTTATTTAAGTTCAGGGGTACATGTGCAGGTTTGTTACATGGGTAAACGTGTATCATGGGGTGGGGGGGTTGTTGTACATATTATTTCATCACCCAGATATTAAGCCTAGTACCCATTAGTTGTTTTTCCTGATCCTCTCCCTCCTCCCACCCTCCACCCTTATGTTTATGCATCTTTTTTTTTTTTTTTCTTGAGACGGAGTCTCGCTCTGTCGCCCAGGCTGGAGTGCAGTGGCCCGATCTCGGCTCACTGCAAGCTCCGCCTCCCGGGTTCACGCCATTCTCCTGCCTCAGCCTCCCGAGTAGCTGGGACTACAGGCGCCTGCCACCATGCCCAGCTAATTTTGTATTTTAGTAGAGACAGGGTTTCACCATGTTAGCCAAGATGGTCTCGATCTCCTGACCTCGTGATCCGCCTGCCTCGGCCTCCCAAAGTGCTGGGATTACAGGTGTGAGCCACCGTGCCCGGCCTGTTTATGCATCTTCCAATACATCCATCATCCATATCCATTCTCCCATCTATCCATCCGTTCTGGCCTACATGCCTTAAGTGATCTGGCCCCTGCCAGTCTTTCTGATCCCGTTTTGTATCATTATCTGTGGATTTAAGTCTCCCATGATTTCTTTCTGTTCCTTAAACGCACCAACTCTGTTCTTTGCATGTGCAAAGAACTGGACTGGTTTTTCTGGACTGATTTTGTCCTAGTCTTGGCATGTCTGGCTTTTTATCATCATCATTCATATCCAAGCTCAATTAAACTTTTCAGACACACTTTTTCTAGCCATTCTAAAATAGGCATCCCTCCCAACCTCAAGTCCCTGTGCCATTTCGCACAGTTTTCATTTGTTTGCCGTTCTTATCACTTCCCAGTATTTTCCTGTTGGAGTTTTATTTGGTATTGTCTGCCTCCCCTCCTAGAATGTAGCTAGAAAACTACATTTCCTCTAGAAAGCTTGTCTGGGTTGCTCACAGCTGGATCCCAGTGCTCATAACAAACTGCCCTTAATGTTAGTGACTTTAAACAAAAAAAATTCATTTCATGTTGTATTAGCCTGTTTTTATGCTGCTGATAAAGACATACCTGAGACTGGGCAATTTACAAAAGAAGGAGGTCTCTTGGACTTACAGTTCCACGTGGCTGGGGAGGCCTCACAATCATGGCAGAAGGTTAAAGGCAAGTCTCACTTGGTGGCAGACCAGAGAGGAGTGTTTTTGCAGGGAAACTCCCCTTTTTAAAACCATCAGATCTTGATAGTGGGATTTATCAACTATGAAGAGAATAGCACAGGAAAGACCTGCCCCCATTATTCAATTACCTCCCACTGGGTCCCTCCCACAACAGGTGGGAGCTCAAGGTAAGAACTGGGTAGGGATACAGCCAAACCATATCACATTTTCACCCTGCACAGCCGCCGTGGCTTAGCACTGTTGCCCCACATCTCTCTCATTTAGAGACCTGGCTGGCCAAGCCTCCCCACTCTGGAACTTCCTTCATGCCCCCTGCAGGGGGAAGGGAACAGGGGATAGTGACGTGTCCCAAAAGGCACAAAGTGATCTGGGCTACTTTTTGCTCATGTTTCAGTTGTCAGAGTGGACACATGGCCGTACCTAACTTCAAAGGTGTGAGGAACTGCAGTCCCACCATGTACCTAGAAGAGGAACCAGACCCAGAGGTGACCAAGGCTCATGACTTCCACCTTGGTGAGGCAGCCACACGCAATGAGTGCCCTGAGGGGCTTTGTTGGAAGGGGCAGCTGAGTATAGACCCTCCTGATGCATGAAGGAGCCAGGGTCAGTTCTCCAGTGGTGGTGGGTGGTGTAGGAAAGGATTCACAGAGAAGCTAACACGGCTTGAGCCTGGAAAGAGCAGCGGCTGCTCACCTGTATGGTGGAGCTGGGGTGGGGGCAGGCACTGGGCAGAGGAGCCAGCCAGAGAAAAGGCATGGAGCCCTGCAGCTGCGCCAGGACCTGCGCCTGTGGGGAAGGGGTGTGTATGGCTTTGAGTGACGCAGTAGGTGGTGGTGAGTCTGGAAAAATGGTCTGGGTGCAGGTCTTAGAGGGTCCCATGTGGACTTGATTCTTCATAAGTAACAGGGACAGTGTAGCTTGCAAAGTAGGGGAGGGATGTGCTCAGAATTGTGCTTCAGAAATGAGAATCTGGAGGCAGATGGGGTGATCGAGGGCAGGTGAAATCAAGGGCCTGTAGACGGTTGGGAAACTATCCACAGTCATCTGGGTGAGAGATGAGGACTGAACGGAGGCAGAAGCAGCAGGGATTTCACAAAGGAGTTGAAGACCACAGATGCTGGAGAAGGGCACTTTCCCCAGAGGAGCACAGGCTGGGCTCTTGTTCCCGTCCTCCCTGTCGCTCCTGACTCTGGGTAACCTTGGTGGACCCCTGTGACTGTCTGGCTCTAGGATTCCTCTCCTGCACAAGAGTGATGCTGCCTTGTGAGCTTGTGGGGACTCTCACATGCTGAGCTTTTTACCTAAAAAAATAGCACATGACTGCATGAGTATATTCTCTTTTTTTTTTTAGTTTTTTTTTTTTTAATTTTTTTTAATTTTTTGAGTTGGAGTATTGCTCTGCTGCCCAGGCTCCAGTGCTGTGGCACAATCTCCCCTCACTGCAAGCTCCGCCTCCCGGCTTCAGGCCATTCTCCTGCCTCAGCTTCCCGAGTAGCTGGGATCACAGGCGCCCGCCACCACGCCCGGCTAACTGTTTTGTATTTTTAGTAGAGATGGGGTTTCACCATGTTAGCCAGGATGGTCTCTCTCAATCTCCTGACCTCCTGATTCGCCTGCCTTGGCCTCCCAAAGTGCTGGGATCACAAGTGTGAACCACCACGCCCGGCAACTACATGAGTATATTCTCATTGCAAAAAATCAAAACACGGAAAAGGAAAAGTCCAAGTTTCTGTTCTCCAAACCTCCTTACCTGCCCCACCCCCCACCTGCCCAATTCCTTCCCTTCCCTTTCTGGGTATCCATATAGACAGTTTCCTTCGCATTTACTTACAGACACAGACTTATATGACAAATAGTTTTGTTTTTGGTGTTTCCCTCTAACATTTTGTCCAGAAAAATATACAGAAAAGTTGAAATAATTACAGAATGAGCACCCTCATAACCACCTAGGCTTTAGAGTAAACACTTTGCTATACTGCGTTATCATGCCCCTCCTCATTTACCCACGCTTCCTTTCCTCCATCCATCCTTTCATGCTTTCACTTTAGCATGCAGTGAGTTGCACCAATCTGGAGTCAACATTGTGTAAGGGTTTTTTTGTTTTGTTGTTGTTGTTGTTGTTGTTGTTGTTGTTAGAGATAGGGTCTTGCTCTGTCTCCCAGGATGGAGTGCACTGGCACACATGATCTTGGCTCACTGTAACCCCTGCCTCCTGGGCTCAAGAGATCCTCCCGCCTCAGCCTTCTAAGTAGCTAGGACCACAGGTGCACACCACCACGCTTGGCTAATTTTTTTATTTTTTGTAGAGATGGGGTTTTGCCATGTGGCCCAGGCTGGTCTTGAACTCCTGAGCTCAAGCTGTCTGCCCACCCAGGCCTCCCACAGTGCTGGGATTACAGGTGTGAGCCACTGGACCTGGCCTATTTCTTTACTTTAAAACCTCAGAAGATAACTTATCTCAAATAAAAAAATTACTGAAATTAAGGATTTCTAATTGGCTGATTCTTTTTGTTTTTAGTTTGTGGTAAGAACATTTAACATGGGATCTACCCTCTTCACAAATTAAGCATGCAATGCAGTATTATGAACTCCAGGCACAACGTTGTGCAGCAGATCTCTAGAACACATTCATCCTGCATAGCTCACACTTTCTCTTTTTTTGTTGTTGTTGTTGTTGAGACGGAGTCTCGCTTTGTCACCCAAGCTGGAGTGCAGTGGCTGCACCTCAGCTCACTGCAAGCTCCGCCTCCCGGGGTTACGCCATTCTCCTGCCTCAGCCTCCCGAGTAGCTGGGATTACAAGCGCTCGCCACCTCTCCCGGCTAGTTTTTTTTTTTTTTTGTATTTTTTAGTAGAGACGGGGTTTCACCGGGTTAGCCAGGATGGTCTCCATCTCCTGACCTCGTGATCCACCCATCTCGGCCTCCCAAAGTGCTGGGATTACAGGCTTGAGCCACCGCGCCCGGCCACATAGCTGAAACTTTCAACCCACTGAACAGCAACTCCCCACCTCCTCCTCCCCTCAGCCCCTGGAAACCACCATTGTACTCTCTGCTTCTGTGAGTTTGACTATTTTATTTTAATTAATTAATTAATTAATTTTTTTAGACAGAGTCTCGCTTCGTCGCCCAGGCTGGAGGGCAATGGCTTGATCTCAGCTCACTGCAACCTCCGCCTCCCCGGTTCAAGCGATTCTCCTGCCTCAGCCTCCGAGTAGCTGGGATTACAGGCACCTGCCGCCATGCCCAGCTAGTTTTCACAATATTTTTAGTAGAGACGGAGTTTCACCATGTTGGCCAGGCTGGTTTTGAACTTCTGACATCAAGTGATCTGCCCACCTCAGCCTCCCAAAGTGCTGGGGTTACAGGCATTTCTTTTTTTCTTTCTTTCTCTTTTTTTTTTTTTAGAGAGAGTCTCACTCTGTCCCCCAGATTGGAGTGCAGTGGCATGATCTCAGCTCACTGCAACCTCTGCCTCCCAGGTTCAAGTGATTCTCCTGCCCCATCTCTTGAATAGCTGAGATTACAGGCATGCGGCACCATGCCCAGCTAATTTTTGTATTTTTAGTAGCAAGAGACTGGGTTTCACTATGTTGGCCAGGCTGATCTCAAACTTCTGACCTCCACCTCTGCCTCCCAAAGTGCTGGGATTAGAGGCATGAGCCACCGTGCCCAGCCAGCGGTTTCTTTCTAGGTAGATGGTGATATCATCTTCAAATTATGGCAATTTATTCTCACCTTCCAATCTTTACATCTTTTCTTTCTCTTTCTTTCCCTAGGGCATTGACTAGGACAATGTAGTTCTGTGTTAATCCATAGGAGATTACTGAGTATTTTTGTGCTAATTAATAATGACCTTAAAAGATTAATTAATTAAGGATCTTTGCAATTTTCTTTTTTTTTTTTTTTTTTTTTTTTTTTTGAGACGGAGTCTCGCTCTGTCGCCCAGGCTGGAGTGCAGTGGCCGGATCTCAGCTCACTGCAACCTCTGCCTCCCGGGTTCTCGCCATTCTCCCGCCTCAGCCTCCTGAGTAGCTGGGACTACAGGCGCCCGCCACCTTGCCCAGCTAATTTTTTGTATTTTTAGTAGAGAAGGGGTTTCACCGTGTTAGCCAGGATGGTCTCGATCTCCTGACCTCGTGATCCGCCCGTCTCGGCCTCCCAAAGTGCTGGGATTACAGGCTTGAGCCACCGCACCCGGCCTGCAATTTTCTTTATCAAGTAAAATTTTGATGTAAGGTTTTGGTATATGAAATTTACTAGTTGTGAAAGTTTCTTCCAGTCTTAATTGGCTAAGAGGGAAAAAATCGTAAGTAGGCTTTGAATCCTATCCAATTTATTTCTGAATAGACTGAGATAATTATATGATTTTTTTCTTTTTAATGTGGTAGCTCACGTTAATAGATTTTTTTGATGTTGAAAAATTCTTCCCAGGACTTTGAGAGTCTGAAGCAGGAGGATCGCTTGAGTTCAGGAGTTGGAGACCAGCCTGGGCAACATAGTGAGATCTCATCCCTATTAAAATAAAAGAAAATATATGTGTGTATATACATATATACACACATATATACCAATATAGACACACATATACATGTATATATACACATATAATATAAAAGAAAAATTCTTACATTCCTAAGCTAAGTTTTACTTGATTTTATATACAGTTGGCCCCTTGTATCCTGGGGTTTTACATCTCTGGTTTCAACCAACCGCGGATCAAAATATTTGAAAACAAAAGCAGTAAAAGATGACAAGAAAAAATAACACAAATAAAAAATCAATACAACAACTTTTTTTTTTTTTTTTTTTTGAAACG
>NW_016803512.1:1002793-1004043 GCF_001698545.2 Rhinopithecus bieti
TTTTTTTTTTTTTTTTTTTTTTTGAGACGAAGTCTCACTCTGTCCCCCTGGCTGGAGTGCAGTGGCGCGATCTCGGCTCACTGTAAACTCCGCCTCCTGGGTTCACGCCATTCTCCTGCCTCAGCCTCCTGAGTAGCTGGGACTACAGGCGCCCGCCACCGCGCCCGGCTAATTTTTTGTAGTTTTAGTAGAGACGGGGTTTCACCGTGGTCTCGATCTCCTGACCTTGTGATCCGCCCGCCTCGGCCTCCCAAAGTGCTGGGATTACAGGCGTGAGCCACCGCGCCCGGCCACAACAACTTTTTTTGAGACAGTCTTGCTTTGTTGCCTAGGCCTGAGTGCAGCGGCACCATCATAGTTCAGTGCAGCCACGACCTCCCAAGCTCAAGTGATTCTCCCACTTCAGCCTCCTGAGTAGCTGAGACCACAGGCTGGTCTGGAACTCCTGGGCTCCAGTGATCCTCCAGCCTCAGCCTCCCAAAGTGTTGGGATTACAGGAGTGAGCCACTGTGCTCGGCCCCAGCAACTATTTACATAGCATTTACACTGTATTAAGTAGTAGTAGTGTAAATAATTTAGAGGTGATTTAAATTATACAGAGGATGTACATAGGTTATACCCAAATACACATGCTCCTTGACTTACGATGGGGTTATAACCAAATGCATCCATCATACAGATTGACGATACGGCAAGTTGAATTTACAATGGGTTTATCCAGATGTGACCCCATTGTAAGATGAGAAGCGTTCTGAATGCCCATTGCTTTCACACCATTGGCAAGTCAAAAAATTCCAGTGGAAGCCATCATAAATTGGGGACTGACTGTACAATTGTACTTTATATAAGGGACTTGAGCATTGTGGATTTTGGGGGGGAGAGTCCTGGAACTAATGCCCTGTGGATACAGATGGACTGCTGTATATATACATCTACAGGGCAAGATAGTTTATTTTTTTAAATTATATCATGTCGATTGTGATGACTGGCAAACAGATTATGATGGTTTTTCTCTGATTTTATATACTAAAGTGCTTTGATAGGACCAAGAATGTTAGAGAAATAAAAATCTTAAATACAGTATGATAGATTAATGTATATACTATTTGATTCTGTTAGCTATATTTTGTTTTATATCAGTGATCATAAGTTAAAAATGGTTTTATTTTTATGTTAACCTTATCGATTTGAGAATTAAAAATTCTACTTTCATAAAATGAACTGGATAATTTTTTTTTTTTTTTTTTTGA
>NW_016803512.1:1008332-1010092 GCF_001698545.2 Rhinopithecus bieti
TTTTTTTTTTTTTTTTTTTTTTGCTTATTTGGAAAAGATCTTTATCTCTTGTGAGTATTAAGAAGTCAACATATAATTGCCACCCTAAACATTGTGTTCTGGAATGCCTGATCTATTGAAATCAGTGTGAAACCTTTTTTTTTTTTTTTCAGATGAAGTGTCGCTCTGTCGCCCAGGCTGGAGTGCAGTGCCGCCATCTCAGCTCACTGCAATCTCTGCCTCCCGAGTTCACGCCATTCTCCTGCCTCAGCCTCCTGAGTAGCTGGGACTACAGGTGCTCGCCACCATGCCCGACTAATTTTTTGTATTTTTAGTAGAGAAGGGGTTTCACCATGTTAGCCAGGATGGTCTCGATCTCCTGACCTCGTGATCCTCCCGCCTCGGCCTCTCAAAGTGCTGGGATTATAGGCATGAGCCACTGCACCTGGCCGGTGTGAAACCTATTTTAAACAAAAATCTAGTTCAAAACCAAGGCCAGACATGGTGGCTCATGCCTGTAATCCCACACTCTGGGAGGCTGAGGTGGGAGGATCACTTGAGGCCGGGAGTTCAAGACCAGCCTTGGCAATACAATCTTCACCAAAAAAAAAAAAAAAAAAAAAAAAAAGGAGGGGAGCAATTAGCCAGGCCTGGTGGCACAGACCTGTCTGTCCCAGCTACTCGGGGACTGAGGCAGGAGGATCGTTTGAGCCCAGGAGGTCAAGGCTACAATGAGCCGTGCCGCGCCACTGCACTCCAGCCTGTGTGTGAGACCCTGTCTCCAAAAAAAAGAAGTCTAGGAATATTGATAAAGGCATAAATTTACACCCTGGAAGTTGGACACATAAATTATCTGCAGCCATGTATGGTGGACGTAGGTGCAGCAGATGATGGGAACGTTGCTTTAGTGCACACCGTGCACTGCAGTTTTGCACAACCTATTGAACTAAGAATTCCTAGTGAGGGACAGCGCATTAAACATGTCATAACAATAAACTATTATGGACAGTTGCTGTTTTCAGACATTGTGGCTACCCCAAACCACTTTAAGTGAAAAGACATGATCATTTAGTTTAACCCTGTTTAAAAGGGTACACTGCTCTGTAATGTATTTTCTGCAGAAATCTTTCCTAGTTGGTCCATTTCCTAGTTGGTCCATTGTTCTGATGATTAAACATCTGTTGCACTAGAAACAGAATATAAGCCGACAGTGCACTAGAGGATCAATGACATTAAAGGGAGTAAAGTAGAAAATATAATAGGTATAAATGTGTAATTATAAGGAATAGGAGGGAAGTTCTTGTTGGAATAAATTGGCTTCAACGGCCCTCGTGTCGACTTTGCTCCTTTTGAAGAAAGTCATGTGATGCTTTCACCCTGAGGGATAATCTGAGAGACTTCACCAGGGACACATGCTTGACAGATGCTATGAAAGCAGACTTTAACCAGCCAACAACAGCAGCAAGAAATATACAGTCTCAACAAAGTGCACCCTTTAGAAAGTGCTGGGCATGTAAGTAGTGAGGGCTTTTGTTATTCTAATACACATGTGGACTAAATGGGCACTGTCTTCAATTCAGATGACAAGACGCCTCTTCCCAGTAGTTTGAATGGGCCGTGTATCTATCTCAACCATACATTCAGTGAGAAATTCTGTAAGATTCCAAGATATTTCAAGAATCACATTCTTTTTTAACCCTTTACTGAATATAAAATGACGCCTGACCTCCTGAGTCTTGGAAAATGTGCATTTCTTAGAACTATTTAAAAAATGAATCCTT
>NW_016803513.1:0-278 GCF_001698545.2 Rhinopithecus bieti
TTCTTATTATTGTGCAGTTTGATAACACTGTTTTGCAGAATCTGCAATAGGATATTTGGGAGCTCCTTGAAGCCTAGGGTGACAAAGAAAATATCGTCAGAGAAAAACCAAAAAGAAACTTTCAGAGAAACTGCTTTGTGATCTGTGAATTTAACTCACAGAGTTACACTGTTCTTTTTATTGAGCAGTTTGCTAACACTGCTTTCTTGGTATTTACAATGGTACATTTTGGAGGGCATTGAAGCTTATCATGAAAAAGGAAATAACCTCTGACAAAA
>NW_016803514.1:0-20258 GCF_001698545.2 Rhinopithecus bieti
TTAAGCCTCAGCAATGGCGGGCGCCCCTCCCCCAGTCTCACTGCTGCCTTGAGGTTAGATGGCAGACTACTGTGGTAGCAATGAGGGAGGCTCTGTGGGCGTGGGACCCTCCCGGCCAGGTGTGGGATATAATCTCCTGGTGTGCCCGTTTGCTTAAAGCGCAGTATTAGGATGAGAGTTACCTGATTTTCGAGGTGTTGTGTGTCTCAGTTCCCCTGGCTAGGAAAAGGGATTCCCTTCCCCCTTGTGCTTCCCAGGTGAGGCGATGCCTTGCCCTGCTTCAGCTCTGGCTGGTCGGGCTGCAGCAGCTGACCAGCACCGATTGTCCAGCACTCCCTAATGAGATGACCCCAGTACCTCAGTTGAAAATGCAGAAATCACCTGTCTTCTGTGTCACTCGCGCTGGGAGTTGGAGACTAGAGCTGTTCCTATTTGGCCATCTTGCTCCGCCCCCTCCCTTGAGTCTTGACTATGACCCTAATTACCCCTCCAACAATTAACCTTGGTGACCCGTATAATCCTACTTCTTGCATCATAGTAGATGATGCTATAACCTTGCAGATGACTGGTATTGACCTTCCTGCCTTGGTTTTCCAGGGCATCTATCTTAACCTCAATGCCTTAGTTTCCTCACTTGAAAAATGAGAATTTTAAACTTTCTAGCTCTAGAAATCCTTTAATGATGACCGATAGAAAAAATATTAGCAAAAATATACACAGTGAAATCACCCGTTATCCTGAAAGCTATGCTATCCTGAAAATTTATTCATCCAGAAAAACTTGTTCTACCCAATAATGCTTGATCACTGAGGTATGGCTGTGATAATGGGCCTCAGTATTATCTTTGTTGCTGGCTAAATTAAACTTTTGAGTACACTCCTTCAATAGAATGAGACAAGAAGATTTTTTTTTTTTTTTGTCAGAGCCCAGAGAATCTTCTGGCACACATTGTGAATCTGAGATATCATGTGGTGGCTGCAGAACGCCCTCTGGATTCCCAAAATGGAGAACCTTGGACAATCTCTATTAGTTAGTGAAATGCAAGAAATTATGCAAAACTTAAGCTATTATTAAGGTGTTGTTTTTCCTTATGATTCTGTTAATTGTACATGTAAATGGCACAGTTCCTTGGAATCTATCACTTTTCAATTCTGGAGGTTGTTTTAACATGTCTAACTCTACCACACCCTGAAAGGAAAATAATGGCCTGCTAATTACATCAAGCTGCTCTGATTCAGCCATGGGCCATTTATAGAGAAATCTAAATGAATGTTTAGTGCCACTTACTGGGTAAGTATAAACGAAAGAGAGCTTCCATTAGGTTCCTGGTGTACCAAGGGCTTCACTGTGAAGAAGGCTGCTCCCAGTGAACTGTTAATGCTCCATAAATACCATTACCAATATAATGAAATGTTGCCTGGGGCATGCTCTGAAATCCAGGGTACTCTGGCATTGTGACTTTCTCCAAAAACTTAGGATCATGATCAAATGACCAAGACCTTCTATTATCATGTGATGGCACTTTTTATCTTCCTAAATTTATCTTTTCCAGGCAAAGTGACACAAGTATAAACAATTAATTACTGATTCGATAACTGTTCTAGTCAAAACAGACTTTTCACGTGTTGTTTTTCTTGTCCCATTAGAAATTAAAATATACTGTCCCTTTCAATTAAATCTGGGACCAGCAATATGTTTCTGGGACTCGATTTAGTTATTAAACAGAGAAAAATACACCATTACATAACTGAGAAAATTGCATTGTTTTGTAAAGTTTGGTGTTTAAGAATTAAAAATTAAGGGCTAATAAAATCATAATATTGGGCTTTAATGAAAATATGCATTCCTATTGTTTTGAAGAAGTATTCAATTTTTCTTCAAACACATTTTAAGCTATAATTTGATATATATTTTTTTTACTTCTCAAATAAGCAAAGATGTAAAAGTATGATAACACACTTTATTGCAGAAGGTGTTAGGGAGACAGGTGCTCTTCAGCTGGCTGTGGGATGTAAATTCATAGTCTCTCTGTATGGCAATTTGGCAAAAAACTTCAAAATTAAAAGCCTACATACCATTAGGTGGGGGCTGAGCAAAGCAGGCCTCAGCATATGACCTGAGGGAGATAGAAAAGCCTGAGCAGCAAGAAGGGGGACCACACAAAAGACTGACCAGGCACAGGTGTTAGAGCACAAGCAGTGGGAAGGGTGTCCAGGTGGTTGGATGGTAGTAACAGCTGTCCACTGCAGGGCATCAGAATGGGATGAGAAGGACATTTGCATAGTACAGGGCAGTTTGGCACAGAGTGTCAGAGCCCAAGTAGGGTGAGGAAAGTGTGTGTGAGTTTGGGAGTAGTTCAGAACCAGGCATCAAAACCCAGTGAAGTTCCAGTGGACAGTGTCAGAGACCTAATGAAGTGAGGAGGGTATTCATGATTACAGGGTTAGAAGAGGGTAGCAGCAGAGTATGGAGAATGGTAGCACGCAGCAGAGTTGATCAAATTAGTAAATATATTTAGGATAACATGAGACAGTATCCTCACTGTTGGAGAATGGAGTTACAGACTTGAAAAGGGAGGAGACTAGAATGAACCTTGTGGTGTTGGATTGGAATTGGGATATTAATATGAACTCATGGCTTTAGTATGCAGAGATAGCTGTAGACGTAAGTATGATGTAAAGTATATATGTGTATGCATGTGTGTGTGTGTGTGTGTGTGTGTGTGTAAGGTTAGTAGCTTGGTTGACTGAGAAGGCCTAGGAACAGAAATGCCTCAATATCAATGAGCACACTTCATGCCCAATGTACTTTTATGCACTAAAAGGAACCAAACACCCTAGGGTCTTTGGCTGATATTAGGACAGAGGCAGGAAAAGCAAAAGCCAAACCTGAACATCTCATTATGCAAGAAAACCAGGAAGTGCTCAAAGAATGATGTGTATACGTCCAAAATCAAAGCCAGCCTGAACGGGCTCTTATTGATCAAGTCTGGGATAATTTGAGCATCAAAATAAGCAATGACACTAATGGATTATAGCCTACTGAATAAACTAAGAATTCATGAATTCATAATAATATAAATGAGTGAATGAATAAATGAATGAATCAAAAGAGCGAAGAGGAATGGGATACATACATGGTTTCAAAATACCTTCCTACAAAATTCTTATTAATTATCGGGGCAAAAGAGTCAGTTTACAGTATAGAAGACTCATCAACATCCCCTAATTAAGCAAAGTTAACATCCTCATTAATAGGACAAATTGACATCATGCATGATGTGATAGGATGTAAACAGTAAGGCTTCTGTAATGTTGTAAAGGTGCTGACCATAAGGAAACCTCAGAGTAACCCCAACTGAGAGACATTCTACCAAATAACTGACCTGTAATCTTCAAAAGCACCAAGGTCATACAAGTCAAGGAAAGCGTGCGGTCCTCTTCCAGGTAAACAAAACTAAAGAGAAAACTAAATGCAACATGTGATTCTGGACTGGATCCTTTTGTTGTAAAGGATGTTTGGGACAACTGATGACATTTGTATAGAATCTAAGATAAATAATATATCAGTGTTAGTTCCCTGATTTTGATGGCTATATTTGTGGTCATATAGAAGAATGTCCTTGTTCATAGGAAATATATAATAAAGTATTTGGCATCTAAGGCATCATGTCAGCAATTCACTTTCATACAGTTCAGGAAAAAATTTATTTGCATTGTTCTTGCAGTTTTTCTCTAAGTTTGAGATTGTTTCAAAATAAAAAGCTAAAAAATGCATATACAAATTCCTCTTTTATAAGGAAGTTACATATGAATGTTTCTTCCTATGGACATATACTTCCATTTGTGCAAAATATTGTCTGTACCTTAATATTCATTGATGCATTGCAGCAAAAGATAGTACACAGTAAGAGCTCAATAAATGGAAGCTTGTTATTAGTACTGCTACTATTCTTCGTAACACGGCATCCAGTGAGATTACAGAGGCTGGCTGTGATGAGGAGGGCATCTTTGTGGGGTGGAGGCAGCTTGGCTTGAGCAGGGTGGGATGGCCCGGAACGAGGTGTCAAAACTGAGTATAGTTGACAAAATCAAATGTACAGATAGGTAATTTCCTCTTTTCTACTAGTTTGTTAGCTTCACTGTATACTTCAATTAGAATATATATCTATACATATTCTATATATATATTCTCTCTCTCTCTCTCTCTCTGTATATATATATATACAGAGAGAGAGAGAGAGAGGTTTCAAAAGTTAGTCTTGAAGCTCATTTTGAAGGGAATTGAAGACATCTAGTATTAATGGTTTCCAACCCTGGCTTCACATAACAATCATCTGGGAAGCTTTAAAAAAATACCCATTCCTGGCCTGGCGTGGTGGCTCATGCCTGTAATCCCAGCACTTTGGGAGGCAGAGGCGGGTGGATCACGAGGTCAGGAGATCGAGACCATCCTGGCTAACGCAGTGAAACCCCGTCTCTACTAAAAATGCAAAAAAATTAGCTGGGCGTGGCAGCGGGCTCCTGTAGTCCCAGCTACTTGGGAGGCTGAGACAGGAGAATGGCGGGAACCCGGGAGGCGGNGGTTTTTTTAAATAATCATTTTTAAAAATTCTCCTTAGTTCAGGTCACAGGTCAGAGCATATGGACTCCTAGGCAAGAACTTCTCTTTTTATTAAAAAATAAAATAAAATAGAATTCCTGGCCTGGCGTGGTGGCTCATGCCTGTAATCCCAGCACTTTGGGAGGCAGAGGCGGGGGGATCACGAGGGCAGGAGATCGAGAACCTCCTGGCTAACACAGTGAAACCCCGTCTCTACTAAAATACAAAAAACTAGCCAGGCGTGGCAGCAGGCGCCTGTAGTCCCAGCTACTAGGGAGGCTGAGACAGGAGAATGGCGGGAACCCGGGAGGCGGAGCTTGCAGTGAGCCGAGATCGCGCCACTGCACTCCAGACTGGGCGACTTAGCAAGACGCTGTCTCAAAAAAAAAAAAAAAAAAATACCCATTCCTGGGGCCTCGCACTCAGATATTCTGATTTAATCAGTCTAAAGTGGAGTCTTGTCATCAGCATTTTAGAAAGATCCCCAGGGTTCTAGGTACAACCATGGTTGAGATTCACCTTCTGTTACCTTTCCAGTGGAAGGTGCATATCCAGCCTTAAGGATCCTAGAAATGGGCTCTTAGGGTGGCTAAATCGGTACTTCTCAGACATTACTTATTTAAACATCAATTTCATGAATTTTTACCAATCTATGTGCCATTCACACTATTATTAAATATTTTAACTGATCCCGTTTTGTTTGTTTGTTTGTTTGTTTGTTTGTTTGTTTTTGAGACGGAGTCTTGCTCTGTGGCCCAGGCTGGAGTGCAGTGAACGGATCTCAGCTCACTGCAAGCTCCGCCTCCCGGGTTTACGCCATTCTCCTGCCTCAGCCTCCCGAGTAGCTGGGACTACAGGCGCCCGCCACCTCGCCCAGCTAGTTTTTTGTATTTTTTTTTTTAGTAGAGACGGGGTTTCACAGGGTTAGCCAGGACGGTCTCGATCTCCTGACCTCGTGATCCGCCCGTCTCGGCCTCCCAAAGTGCTGGGATTACAGGCTTGAGCCATTGCGCCCGGCCTGATCCTGTTTTATTTAAGTTTATTATTAAAAAAGTTAAATAATAAATTATAGCTCTATATGCAAAATCAAGATTGCTTGCCATAAAAGAAGGTAAAGGTAAAACAAATACCAAAATTTCTTTGAAATATTGTTACATTTTTTGAATTTGATAATTATATAAAACATTTTATTAAAACAATAAAATAACACTGTCTAGTTTATTGACATGGAAAGGAATATCTGAAATTAGCTTCTTCCATGAGATTAAAACTATGATCAGTCAATAATAAAAGACACCATTTGGTTGGATCTCCCCTAGTTGAAGAAGAAAATTAAGTTCTAGGCCAGAGAGATGATATGATTGGACTTTTAGTTTCACTATTAGCAAGGTCAGAGAAAATTCTACTAACACGAAAGGGCATAACGGATTCTACTAACTGGAAAGGGCATAAAGGATTAGTTGAGAGTTTTCAATCAAATGTTGTATGGGGCTTTTGTTCAATGAAATGTGGTTTCAGGAAGTAACGGTAAATGAGTTCCAGGAATTAATGAACCAGGAACCAGAAAAATAAATAGCAGTTATTGGTCCAGTTGCTGGGCGTAGGTCACCCACCTAAGCTTCCTCTTTGCTTCACTCCCACCCCCACCCATGAGTCTCAGCTATCTCCACTTAAAATTGGCAGAGTATGCCAACAGTCTAGAAAACTCTAACCAGATAGTTGTCGGTTAACCTGTTCTGCCAACAGCCTAGAAAACTCTAACCAGATAGTTATCTGTTACCCTGTTCTTACATGACGGTGTACATTTCAAGCATATCTCTACCTCTTTCTTCTTTCTCCTTGGCTTTTAAGAACATACTATTTTCTGGAATTGGAAAACACTCCTTGACCCCAGTTTCTAAAAAGACAGCTATCCCCAGGCAATATTTTAAACTAAGATAGTCTTTCTCCTCCTCTCTCTATTACAGATATTTGTCTTTCCTTTGGTCAATTTTCAAACCCTGTCCCTGTACCTAGGGCTAGGTCTCTCTAGCCCTAGGTACAGAGTACCTAGAGTAATCAAGGCTTCTTGCACATCATCAGCCTCAGAATGGAAGCATCCTAAGTCCCTGGACCACTATGTGGAGGAGAGCCGCCCAGACAGCCACCTTGCACAAAGTGACATTAAATTTATACATCAAAGAAAACAAAAAGCTTGAGCCACTAAGATGTCAGGGTTTGTTTGTAAATATTTTGCAGCCTTTCACAAGTAGTACAAATATTCATGCTCATAAAAGACTGGAATTATAGAAAGAAAAATGTAAACAGTGGCTACATTTCAGGGTAGGCTTACCAGTGATTCACTCATTCATTCATTTCAACAAAGATTTACGGAGCCCACAGGCGTCTTTCATGTGAGAGACGCTGAGATTCGATTTTGAACATAGTATTGTCTTCACCTTAGAGAAGTTCACAGCCCTTTCACATGTCAGAATAAAATGCACATGGGATATTTTCATACAAAACTGAAGAAAAGAAAAGAAGCCCTACACACCAAAAGGAGAAAATTCTACATCTGCGGCTTGAAGAGCTGGGAATAACTGCGCCCACCTTTGTGTACCTTTGATGATGCATATTCTGTGCAACTTAGTTTGTACAAACTAAGATTAAAAATACAGAGGTTCAGGATGTTCTGTCATGATTGGGCAAACTCAGTTGTGAGTATGGTTTGTAAAAAGAGATTTCATTAGATTGCTTAAATGTGTCACCTCTGTTTAGGACTAGATGCTTGTAATCTTTCTGCTCTATTTGCTGCATGAACATTCATTATTTTAGATCAAAGAAAACAGAGGAAGCCACTCACACTTCCCCAGTGTCTCTCTCATTAAAATTAATTGTTTTCCCAGTTCAGTCCTCTTTGTTCACAATCGTGTCCAGTGAGAGAAACAGGTCTTAAGAAACCGAATTACGTCTAAGGCAGTTTCAGAATCAGATAAAAGGGTTGGTGGCTGGAGCATAAGAAAGGCCTGGCAGGGAATAACTCCGCATTTCCAACAACCTGCCCCATTCAGAACTCTCTTTCTCCCTAGGATTAGTTTTGAAAGCACTTTGACTTAAATATAAACATTTTCCAGTTTTAATGTCTAAAACTGAGAAGAATGAATTTCATTCAAAAAGGAATGAAACTGTTTTCTGTATCACTTTATAGCACATGAATGTAATTACTACATCAGTCAATGAAGGAATCATGATTTATTCAGTGAAGTATTTTGGTAATACTGTGCAGCTATGGGTTTCACTTGTTCTATTTAATGAACCTACAAAATACACACAAATGATTCCTTCAAACAGAGGAATTTGATTCTCAGTTCACTGGGGAATGAATATATTGATTATTATCAATGCATAAACCATGCTCAATTAAATGTTTCAGTGGAAATAATCTTGCAGAAAAGGACTTTGACAGCATAGCTTAATGTAACTTATTTTAGTTCTCATTTGCTAATAGAAAACAAGAGCTTTGTGTTCCAAAGACAAAAATAATGTGTTTAAAATTTCAAAGGAGTGGTGACAGTGAAAAATTAGTGCTACCTCTCACTTGCAGAACTCATCTTGATAGAAAAGGAAAGAGTCAGCATCACACAAGAATCTAAGGGGACCGAGGAAGGCAGTGGAGAGCCGGTGTTGTCTCCAGCTTCCACCTTTCATGCTTGTTAGCGAGGTGCTTACTGGTGCTATTCATCCATACCTGGAAAACAATAACAAGCTTCCTTCCCTAGGATGCAGGTCTAGTATAGCCTCGATGGTGACTGAGGCCTTGGGAAAGGCTCAGGAGGAATCTTCCCCGGGGAAGGGAGATTGGCCTGGATCTTGAACTTGATGGATCCTGCCATGCCATGGTCAGGCAGCTGGGCAAGACCTCAGGACACTGGGGGATGAGGGCGGGTAGTGGGAGGACCCGACTCTCCAATGCTGCTGAAAGCAGAAGCAGTGCAGCATGACTGTTAGCCAGCCAAAGCCAGAGGGTTGTTGCTTTTCTTTTTTACTTTTCATGACAAGTATTGCCTCATTTTTGCTATACAATATCATATGTTCATTGTAGAAAATGTAGATCACCTGGATTAAGCAGAATAAAGAAAATCTTAAAATGCGTACCTTCCTATCACTTGAAAGAAATAATCATTGTTAATATTTGTGAGTTTGTCATTCTAGACTTTTTCCATGTATTTCCTACTTTATAAAATATATACATTTTGAACACTATTTTTAACTTAATTTTGAAATTCAGGAGTATTTCAACCACATCTTTCTCTATTGCTATGAGCACATCTATATATAACTTTTAATTGCTGCATGTTGTTCTGTTGCATAGCTATACCCTAATTTATTGAAACTAGACTATTGACATTAGGTTGTTCTCATTTTATTCTATTATATGCCATCCATCTTAAAAATGCTTGCATTCCTATCTTTGTGCATTTGTTCAGTTCTTTACTTGGGATAAGGCAGAAAATGGTAACTGATATATCAAAAAACACACATTATTTTGCATGCTTTTGATACAAATTGTTGAATTATCCCCTGGGGTTAGCAGCCTCTAAAATGGACCCTAGTGATCATCCTTTCTGGTATTTATGCCCTCAAATGTACGGGTCGAGACCTGCTACCAGTCCCAGAAAGTAGATCTTCCTATAGATGAGCTTTCAGGTGAATGTGGCCCTCACCAACTCCTTGACTCTTGCCTTGCAAAAGACCCTAAGCCCAAGGACCTAGCTAGGCTACACCAGATTCCTGACGCACGGAACTTGTAAGACAATAAATGTTTCTTGCTTTAACCTGGCATAAACATAAGCCCTTAAAAGACTACCCTAGCTGTATCTCTCCAAAATACTATCCTAATTTAGAATCTCTTCAGTGGTGGACATATGAGTGCACCTTTTCCACAGACTCAACACTGTGCCTTTTAATCTTTGCCAGACTGTTTGCATATCTTTTATTATTACCAAAGTATTTATTTTTTATTGAATCACCCATCCTTAGCCTTTGCCCATTTTCCTATGAGGGATTTGTCCTTTTTCTTACAATTATAAAGAATGCTTTTTATATTAGAGTTACTGCAAACTCCCATTCCACCTCCCTATGTACACATACACTAGTTTTCTACATTTCTACTTTTATTTGATATTTTTGTTGCAATCTTTATTGTTTTCATTTGCATATCTTTATTCCACATATTAATGTGGTCAAACTTTTACACAGTAGATTCTGTTCTTCCTGTCTTTGATATTATACTTTTAATCCTTCCTTGCTTCTAAAAATACATTTGTATTATCTTATATTTTCTTGTAGGACTTTTATAATTTATACATTAAAAATCTTAAATATTTCAAGAATTTAATTTGGTATAAAGTATAATGTTCTATTTTAGCTTTTCCCCATGATAATTAACCAGTTGACCGAATACCATTTATTTAACAATTCTCTTTCCAATCATTTTAAGTACCAAGGAATTATAATCTGCTTTTATACTTCACAGGGCAAATTTGCTATTACTATTTTCTGAGAAACTTTTCTTAGATATTTTCATAAATTTATTCTTATAGATCATTTTTGAAGTATTTTATAATGACCTTAATATAGAATTAACATCTTATAAGAGTAACTATTCCTTTCCAGAAGTATAGAATTAACTCCATTTACGCAGTCTGTTCTTTATGTACTACAGCTGAATGTTAGGATTTGCTTTATAAAGATCTTGCACATTTCATTTTTATTTCTTTCTCATGATTTTCTGTTAAGTTACTATTATTGTGGTGGTGGTGGTTGCTCTGCAGATGGATTTTAAGCTCCACAAGGTGACGATATAGTTGGTTTTGCTCATCATTGTATTCCCAGTACCTAATATTTTCCTTGACTCATAGAAAGCTTATCATCTACTTCTGGAATTAACACATGAACAAATGAGGGAGAAAGTAACCAATATTCCATTATGCTTTCTAACAGGTTATTGATAACATTTAGAAAAGCAAAAGGAATAGAAACAATTGCATATATAATACAACTTTGTTGCACATCTGAAGTATCATTAATAAGTCTATGACTTGAGGAAAAAATAATTAAAGCTTACATAAAAGGAAAAATCAATACAATCCCTATGATATGAAGAGCACTTTCAAATCAGAGAAGATAACACAGGAAAAAGTGGACAAAGGACATTAAAAGACAATTCATAAAAGAAGAAATGCATATGGACAATAGCTATATCAGAAGAAAATAAAGATATGCAAACAGAAACAATATGAGTTAGTAGTAAATTGGCACAGAAGTAATTGTGGTTTTCCCCATTAAAAGTAATGGCAAAAACTGCAGTTACTTTTGCACCAACCTAATATTTATACCAATCAGATTGACAAAGATTTTAAAGTTAGATAAAAACTATTATTGTCACAGATAAAGAAACAGGTAGTTTCCTGTGTTCTCAGCAGGTAGAGTTTTAACTGGGACACCACATATGGAGGGCAATCTAAAAATATATATCAAAATTCAAACTGAGCTAATTAGTTGATACAGCCATTCCTCTTCCAGTAATTTCATCTTAATTTCATATTCATCTGAATTTAAATCTTTAGTCTTAAAATCATTACATAGGAATGTACATTTCAAAGAAATTAATAAAACTAGCCATTAGGGAACCATCTGCTTGTATAAATCATCTTGTATTGTTTTCATGTGAATCTGTGTCATCATGAAGTTTTCCCTCCTTTCTCTTCTATGCCTTTCTCTTCTTCTCTTCCCCTATTTCCCCATTTTCCTTTGGACACAAATAAAATGAATGTTAATTGCAAACACCAGTAAAGAGTCATTGACAATGATGAAGAGTTAGTTACTATTTGTATGCCCAGAAATGTAAATTCCTTTAATCATGATACTACTGTTAATAATTCATGTTTATGTTTCTGCTTTTTGTAGGAAAATTGAATTTATTGTACCCTTGTCATTGCGATTTCTGCACATATGAGACTTCTTCATTCAGAACTTAAGCTAGAACCCAAGCCATGGATTGCCTTGGTGGTAGTGTCCGGTCTTACACAGAGCAGGCAGCAAGAAACAAACATCCCTGAATCCAAAACAAGTGTGAAACCTGTACACATCTCATGATCTCTTCTGACTTTGAAACTGCAACAGCTGATTTTCTAATGTTTTCCTTTAGCTGTAGCAAGAGACCCTGGGGGTTTCAGATGCGAGAGCACTCCCTATTCTGTGTGGAATAAGGGATGGTAGGATACTCAAAGGATGAGCCTTATCTTGTCCTGCCTAGAAGAATTATCCTTATCTTGCCCTCCCTAGAGAAGATGCCAACTTAAAAACTTACTTGACTTGAAATGAATTCAACTCATTTATTCAAGGTAAATAATTAACCAGTCCCACAGAAAGGAGCAAACAGCATTGTACCTTCCAGTCACTCCTCCCTCACCTCATGCAGTGAGTGGCCCTCAGCTGTGGCACTGCTGCCATCTCTGATACTGTCAGCAATTGTCCCTTTGCAGAGGGTCATTTCTAATTTGGCCCTTCTAATCTGAACCATGTCCCAAAACAGATGCCATACAGATGCTGGGGATTATTTTTAACTAGTCTGTTTTTAATCAGGGATATGGAATCTTGATCATTGATTTCATGTTGTTTTTCTCCTCTTCCTCTGCAGTAGGGTTTCTCAACCTCAGCACCATTGACATTTGTGGCCATACGGTTTTTTGCTATGGAGGGCTGTGGTGAACACTGTCGGATGTTTAGCAGCATACTTGGTCTCTACCCTCCAGATGGTATCAGCATTTTCTTTTCCCCAACTGTGACAACCAAAAATAAGTCCAGACATTGCAAAGTGTCACCTGGAGGCAAAAGCACCTCTAGCTAAAACTATGGCTTCATGACCAAGATGACTTGCTGAACACATTTACGTGCATAGCATATGCTAGGCATTTGCAGGAAGGAAGGATGGGTGGATGGAAAGAAGGAAGGAAACGAGGAAGGGAAGAGAGAAAGAGAGAGGGGGTAGGATGTAGGGAGGGAGAAATGGAGAGAGAGAGAGAGAGAGAGAGAGAGAGAGAGCTAGTGCAATATCTCGAGGCACCCGCATTTCAAACAAGATACTACACAGACAAAAATACAGCAAAAGCTTAATACTATGGAATTGCCTTTCACATTCAAAAGAAAACAAAGGTCAACTTTCCACTCCTCTTTATCCAAAAGAAAGTTAACTTTTAAATCAATATCTTTCACATGAGCCCTAGTTGAGACACTGACATCACTTCCAGATTCCATTAAACTTGCATATTGGTTTAAAAATGCAGAACCACAAGTCGAGGGGACCAGGTGTCCAATTCTGGTAATGTCACTAATGCAATGAGTTTAAAAAAACCAAGTCAACATTTTGAACTTCTGTGTCCTCTAAAAGATCATGCATCTCCCAGGACTCCTGCTTAGTAAAGCATTTTCAAATGACTCAGGTGCTATCCAAATGGTAGGGAAGATATAACTGTCTATCCCATGTGTACACCTCAGATTATCTTCTCAAGGGAATGATGCTTTCATTTACTTCTTTTTGTCTTTCTATTAGCTTAGAACATATATAAAATGAGAAGGATCTCATTTTATTTGAGAGCATAGAAGAAGGAACACACTTTTTCAAGTGGTCTTAAGAGCCAAAACAGAAGGCCTCTGAGTCAGAGTGGGATGACACAGTAGGCTGTGAAGCTAGTGCACGATGGAATTGTCCCACTGGCTCCACTCTGTTTGGTCTAGAACTGATGGTCATAGGCACCTAGAGGCCCCTAGTGGAGACCTACTTAGAGGATGATAGAGTTGAGGTACTCTCTGTTGAACAGGGCCTTGGCATTGAATGGCCCTGGGCTTGGCGTAATACTCTGTGGGCGTTACTTTGAAAGCCTTTTTAGCAGGAGGCTCTCTGCACTTTTTTTTTTTTTTTTTTTTGCAGTGGGCCCCACAAATTATGTAGCCAGCCCTGTCAAAGAAGAATGTTTTCTTCGGGGCACTTGAAAACCAAAATGAGCTCATTCACTTCACTTGAAATTGTCCCTCCATCTTTCCCTTGACGATAACCATTCCTATTTCTGAGGCTCCTTGAACACCAATCATAGTAACTACAGGTACATCTACTGGATACTTAGCGTGTGCCAGGCACTGTACTAAGCACTTTATACATTCATTACAAATTTGTTCATCTTCACATCTCCACAAATTGCTGCTCCTCCATTTTACAGATAGGGAAAGTCAAGGAAGGTGCCAGAGGTCACACAGCTATGAAGTGGTGGAGCCAGCCTCCAACTCCCACACCTGCCCCACAGTCTGTGCATCTGTTCACATGATTCTGCCTCCACAGACACCTCCCTGGAGGCCTAAATGTATAAAATCCATACTTCTGGCACCATATTACCTGTCTGTGTTAGGCCACTCTTGCATTGCTATGAAGAAATACCAGAGACTGGGTAATTTCTAAGAAAAGAGTTTTGGCTGGGTGCGGTGGCTCACGCCTGTAATCCCAGCACTTTGGGCGGCCGAAGCGGGTGGATCACCAGGTCAGGAGATCGAGACCATCCTGGCTAACACGGTGAAACCCCGTCTCCACTAAAAATACAAAAATGACCCGGGTGCGGTGGCGGGGCCTGTGGTCCCAGCTACTCGGGAGGCTGAGGCAGGAAAATGGCGGGAACCCAGGAGGCGGAGCTTGCAGTGAGTGGAGATCGCCACTGCACTCCAGCCTGGGCGACAGAGCAAGACTCCGTCTCACAAAAAAAAAAAAAAAAAGAAAGAAAAGAAAGGAAAAGAGTTTTAATTGGCTTGTGGTTCTACAGGCTGTAGGAGGCATGTTGCTCCTGTACATGAGGCATGCTGTACAGGAGGCATGCTGCTATCATCTGCTTCTGGGAAGGCCTCAGGAAGCTTACAATCATGGTGGGAGGTGAAAGGGAAGCAGGTATCTCACATGGCAGCAGCAGAAACAAGACAGGGAGAGTGTGGAAAGAGGTACCACACACTTGTAAACCACCAGATCTCCTGTGAACTCAGAGTGAAAGTTCACTTACCACCAAGGGGATGGCCCAAGTCATTCATGAGGGATCCTCCCTCACAATCCAAACACCTCCCACCGGGCCCTATCACCACCACTGGGGATTACAATTCAACATTAGATTTGGGTGGGGACAAATAGCCACCACATTATATCACGATTGCTTAAATGTAGCTAGTGAAGGGCAATCTTGTGGGCCAAATATCCTGGTTATCCTTGCCTCCTTCACCCTTTTTCTCCCATCTCACATTCAATTCCTCACATATTCTGTGAGCTCTATTCCTGAAATGCTTCCAGAGTTTGACTCCTCATCACCTTCACTACTGTCCACTCTGTCCAAGCCACCACCGTTCCTTCCATGGGTAACATCTGTTCTTGTGGCATTCTGGAGCACCTTTAAAACCGAAGTGTAATCTGTCTCTCCTCTTTCCAACGGTGCCCCCCTCACTCAAAATGGAAGCCTTATTGTATGCAGCTGCATGGCCCTACAGAACATAGCCTCATCCCTACCACAGTCCACCTAGCTTACTCCACTCTTATCTCATTGGCCTTGTAGTGGCTCCTCAGAACAAAACAAAAGCACCGGAAACTTTCTTCTTTCATGTATCACGCAGGGCACTCAATTTCTTCCTTCATGCGTGTCTCTGTTCAGAGGTCCTCTTACAACGAAGGCCTTTTCAGACAATGCATCAAAAGCAGAGCCCCTCTCCTTCCCTACTTTGCCTCCCTACCCTGCTCCCTCTCCTTAGCACCTAGGTTATGTTCATGAATCAAAGACTGATTCTGTGTATTGACCCCTACCTTGTTTATTTCCTCACTGCAGGTTAAAATTGTCAGCTGAAAAGCCTGCTGATGCCAAATGCAAATGTTTACACATCCAGTTATTTAAAAAATAGCACAAACAAGCAGATTTTTAGCCATTTGGAGCCTGTCTACATTACGTACCCTATGACGCCTCACCCAACAGCTGTTGCTCATTGACCAGATGGGACCTTGTACGTACAAGGCCCTGAACACTGTGGCCCTGCTGAGCTCTCTGACCCAGACTCTGCTGTATTGCTGAGTAACATCACTTAGATCCTCTAAGGCCCCTTTCTAATCCCCCTCTCTCTTGATTTTCCCCTTGCTCTTCTCCCCTTCTAAACAGTGGCCCTCTTGCCCTAAACCTCTGGATGGTCTCACACTATGAGGGACATACTCTTTCATGCAACCCCATCCAAAAGCCATTCAATAAAGCAGGTGGTATGTTACTGCCCCTTGTGCTCACATCTTTTTCCTTGTTCAGTCCCCAAATCCCTCCAACTCAACTCCTACAATATAGCACCCTTATGTATTTTCTGTCTCCCCTCAAGGTCAGTCTCAAATAGCAGGAATTTTGTTTTGTTCACTGACGCATCTCCAATCCCCAGAACATGATTCCATGTTGCTAGTAAACACCTGATATATACATATGTAATAGGTATCAAATACATACATGTGTATTTGTTGTAGTAGCAAATGAGTGAATGAATCATTGCTGCATCACTGTTCTTCATTTCTTCACTCAGTCCCATTCTTTTACACTTCATCATTACCTTCCAATAATTTTTTCTCTTCCACAAGATAGCAAACATTATATAGCCAGCATTATAGTGGAGAAAGATAAGGAACGTACAGTAAGGAAGTAAAGAAGCCACTCCCAGATAAGGGAATCTAGACTGAAGTCTCACTACATACAGCTCTTGGGTTGAGATTTTCATCCTCCATCTTGCCACTACCAACAACCCTTCTTTCAAATCAAGAGTTGATAAAAGAGAAATGGAGGCTGCTACCTCACAAACCATGTTGTTCAAATTCTGCTACACCTCTCTAGGCTTCAACCTCAACACCGCCATGCTGCCTCTCACCAAGATTTAAAGAGATACAGACAGGATTCGCCCTCTTAGAGGAGAACAAAATAACCCACCTCTTATGAGAGAAATCAGTGTGCTGGCAGAGAATGTAAGGTTCCTATCATGCATGGGTACAATTTTGTTTGCCCTGTAATATTTGCTAGCAGGCGTTCATGCATCCCTAACTGCTTGATGAAGAATGCTGAATTCCACTGGGCATTTGTTGGTAATGCAGAAGAGCTGCAGCTTAGCCCTTTCCTATACTACTCAGTAGGAGCTGAATCCCCATGCAGAAGAGCGCAGTTGTGGCGGTGGTTGACTTGAGTATGCACCATGCTTGAGTCCACTCCCCATTTTCAATCATTCACTCGCAAGGTCACACTCTTGCCTTTATCATCACTTTGAACTATACCACCAATGATATCTTAAATTCTACCAGAGACACCCAATGTTTATACACAGCATCCCCAACTCTCACAACTCCTACTCAGCCTCCTTTCTTCCTTGTCAGGACCTCCCAGTTCTGTCTGCCCTCTTGGACCACAGAATCACTCCCTTGAACCACAACTATCAGCACTTTCTTCCCTGGTTACCCCTCTGCCACAGCCATGCTTCCACGGCCTCACCCAAACCACTTCATGCTTTCTCTATTTTTGCTACAGCATCCCATGTACTCTGGGAGCAACATGGATATGCCAGCCACACTCCTGCTTCATAGCCTTTAGGCTGGCTGTTCTCTCCACCAGATTGCTTGTCCTCTGTAGCAACGTGGCCAGCTTCCTTCAAGTCTTTGATGTTAATGAGAGTTTCCCTGAACACCTTGTTTAAATTCTAAGTCACAACTCCCTCGCAACTTCTGATTTCCCCTGTCCTGATGTGCCTATTTCCACATAGTGTATCACCTTCCAGCATTTCGTTTTGCTTACTAATTAACCGTGCTTCCTCCGGATCTTCAGTCCTCCTCTCCTTCTAGTATTTAGGAAATACTGGAATATTTCCCAAAGGCAAGGAGTTTTTTCTATTTTGTTCACTGATGTATTCTCGTCTCTTGAAACAATGTCGGCAGACAGCAGATGTTCAATCAATAGCTGTCAAATACATAAATGAGTGAACGATTGGTTTCCAACAACCCATAGGCCATTGTACAAGGCTCAGCCACCTGGCCTCTCCCTCTGCAGTTCTCTTCACCACCACACATGGGCTTTGCCCTTCATATTCTCCTTCTCATTTTCACATATGACTTTTGTATCTATCTCATAACGAAAATAGGGAGGAAAACTGGCCGCGGGCCTTCTAAGTTCCCTTTCCTCGAGAGAAGCATTTTTATTTCTACCCACCCAATCTCCCTCTGCTCTGCCTCGGCAGTAGAGGTATGGGGCCTTCCTTTCAAAGTCTGGACCTTCCATCTGTGCTTCTGATCATCTACCCTCCTTTTTTTTTTTTTTTTTTTTTTTAAGGAGGGAAGGTGCTAGGTCCATTTTCTGGTAAACTGGTGGGGTTCACACCCTGAAGGAAGCACCATGCCTTCTGTGAGAAAAAATAGAGGATTTTCCGCACTCTGGGATTAGAGGGAAAAGCCCTAGAGAGGCAGGAGTTAGAGCTAAGGTGGACCAGAGTACCTGCAGCCCAGCGAGGGCCCCTTTGCACCCAGCTGTGGAGATTCTGAAAGTGTGCTGGGGAGGGCGCGAAGGTTGGAAGGTTCGGGTCGCTGAGTCCGGGGAGCTCAGGCCCAGGGAGAGAGGGCACTGTCAGGACAGGGCAGAAAGCTCTGAAAGGAGTAAACCGCGGCAAGACTCCAGAAGAGGCAGGACCGCAGAACTCCAAACATGTTTTCTTCCTATGGCGCCAGCAGCGCTAGAGCTGGGGTCCAGGTGGAGCCCCCCAGTAACCTCACAGGAGTGTGCTCTTCCTACCTAGCCCCGGCGGCACCGACTTTCCGTGGTCGGGAAGACCAGCGGCCGCCAAAGACTCAGTGCCACCTTGTGGCCACAACAGCAACTGCAGCCGCGGAGCCCGGCGTGTGCGGCTCCCTTTCCCTCCTCCGCGCATGCTCAGGATCCGGTAACCCTGGGTTTGGGAAATCCCCTGGGTGCTCAGTTTGATCGCAAAGAGATAGAGACTGGAAGGGGAGAACCTGGGAAGGGATAAAGACATTATTGTAATAACGAAATGGAGACTCCAGCTACTCTGAATATTAAAGGAGATGTGATATTTTACACCTGGCATCCTAGTGAGAAATGAAATCGATTCATAGTTCATTCTCTCTTGGGTTTTTTGTTTCTCGTTTCTATCTCCCCTACCATAAACGTCCTTCCATCTCCCCCACCATGAACGTCAGCCAGTTCCCTTTCTAAGAAAAGAAAAAAGAAACAAATGTTACTGAAACTGCTACCCCTTGAGATCAGTCTTGTCTCCTTTTCTTCTTTTAAAATTGTGGTAAAATACCCATAACAGGGAATTCACCATTTTAACGATTTTTAACAGTGTAAAGCTCAGTGGTGTTAAGTACATTAACATTTTTGTGCAACCATCGCCACGGTCCGTCTCCAGAACTTTTTTGTCTTCCCAAACTGCAACCCTGAACCCATGAAACACTAACTCCCCATTCCCTCCTGCCCTCAACCTCTTGCAACCACCGGGCCACTTTCTGCCTCTCTGGCGAGTTCACTACCCATCAACTGAGGCTTTGCTGAGAAGCCAGGATAGTGACACATGTTCGCCCACTCCAATCTATGTTTGTTTCTAAGTGGTGGTAGGCTTTCTAGGCTATCTTTATTTCTTTATTAATCTTCTCTGTGTTTTCTTTCTTTTTTCCAATAAAATTGCTATTTTTATTTTTAAAAACACGGATAATCTTTTGAAGAAAGTGATGGGTAGATGTTTACTAAGTAGATGTCTGGGTGGGTGGGGAAGGGCATTCCAGGCAAAGGGAGCAGGAAGCACAGAGGGCTGGAGGGGGCATGAGGAGGGTGGTGTCTTGGTGAAGGGCAGCTTGGTCAACATGACTAGAGTTTGGGGATTACAATGAGGAAAGAGGAATTGAGATACCAGGCTGCCTGCAAGGTGGGCAGAAGTAAGATCTGAAAGGCTTTGTTTGACACGTTAAGTAGTCGGCCTTTTTAGGAAATAGGAGAAAAAGGATTTTAAACAGAGGAGACACTTTAGCAAAGACTGCTTTAGAAATGAGACTCGGGGGCGGAGCAAGATGGCCGAATAGGAACAGCTCCAGTCTCCAACTCCCAGCGCGAGCGACACAGAAGACCGGTGATTTCTGCATTTTCAACTGAGGTACTGGGGTCATCTCACTAGGGAGTGCCGGACAATCGGTGCTGGTCAGCTGCTGCAGCCTGACCAGCGAGAGCTGAAGCAGGGCGAGGCATCGCCTCACCTGGAAGCGCAAGGGGGAAGGGGATCCGTTTTCCTAGCCAGGGGAACTGAGACACACAACACCTGGAAAATCGGGTAACTCCCACCCCAATACTGCACTTTAAGCAGACAGGCACACCAGGAGAATATATCCCACACCTGGCCGGGAGGGTCCCACGCCCACGGAGCCTCCCTCACTGCTAACACAGCAGTCCACCGCCATCTATCCGCAAGGCAGCAGCGAGGCTGGGGTAGGGGTACCCGCCATTGCTGAGGCTTAAGTAGGTAAACAAAGCCGCTGGGAAGCTCGAACTGGGTGGAGCTCACAGCAGCTCAAGGAAGCCTGCCTGTCTCTG
>NW_016803514.1:22482-83400 GCF_001698545.2 Rhinopithecus bieti
AAAAAAAAAAAAAAAAAGAAATGAGACTCGAGTGTATGGACTGCAGTGAATGGATAGAGAGAGAGAGGGAGATGAGAGTGGATGCAAGTTAGGAGACTACCGCAATAGCCAAGGGGAGGAGTGCTGAGGGCCTGAGACAGGGAGAGGCAGAGAGAAGTAAATGATTAGGAGAGGCGTTAAGAAAGGGAATTGACGGGACCAAGCAACTGCTAATCTATTAGGGAGGGAGAAGGAGAGGTATTTGGCTGGAGTGACTGAGTGGATGGTGGTGTCAGGCACTGAGTTAGAGAATGGAAAAGGAGAAGCAGATTTGGGGGAAAGTCCATGAGTGCACTTTGGGACATGTTGAGTTCTGGGTTCCGGGGGGTCACTCAGGAGAAGAATCATTAGGTACAGTGATTATATTTGCAGGTGGAGAGCTCATGAGGGATCTCTAGGCTAAATATATAAATAAGGAGTCTTTATAAATAAATAAGATATAAATAAAGAACATACGGATGGTGGCTGAAGCCATGAGAGTAAATGGGGCTTCAGCCCATGTGTGCAGAGGAGAGAAGAGACCTCAGAGCAAAGCTCTAGGGTGTCTATTAAAGGTCTTTAGTTACAAGTAAAAGAAACCAGATGTAGTAACCGTAAACACTGTATAAAAAATAACTTATTGGAAACCTGCTGCAAAGGTCACAGAATAAACAGCGGAATACTCAGGTCTTGAGAGGACAGAGGAAGGGAGCTCAAGAGGACAGAGGAAGGGAGCTCCAGGGTCTCTGGGGAGAATTTGTGACTTGCCATCTAGGCTGCTGCCATCGGCTGACCCACCTACAACTGCTCCTCACCCCCATGTGTCTGCACTCCAGACTTACATTCCTTGGAATAATCATCTGATTTTCCCTGCCTGTGTTACATTCCCCAGCCTGAAGTAAGGGGATCAGGATCTTGTATCAATTCCCCACCAAAACCCCAGGAATTTTGAGTGAAGCCAGAGAAGGCAACTAAGAAACAACATCTAGAGATGGAGAGGACCCAGGAGACAGCAGTAGTCTTGAAGCCTGGGAAGGGATTTTAAGAAGTGAGGGATATGTTGTATCAAGCGCCACACACGGGGCTACATTTAGCAAGATGAAGGGTAAAATAATAAATTAATTTGGCAACTAGGAAAGCATTAAGTTTTTCCCTAGCATGTATGGGTAGTACAAGGGATGGCAGTGGGTTGAAGAGTGAAAGGAAAGAAAGTAAATGGACTGAGTGTTCACCACTTTACCAGGGAGCCTGGTCGTCTCATGGGAGGAAAAAAAGATGGTAGCTACAAAGGCCTATATAATAAGGACAAAGATTTGTTAGTGGCAGTGATGTGAACATATTTCTAGCTTATAGGGAAGGAACCAGTTGGAGGAAGATGTGGAAAATAGAGGAAAGCAGTCAAGAGAGGACTCCTGGCTTCCGTGAGGTGCCAGGGAGATGCAGATCGTAGGTTACTTTAAATCAAGCACATTTTCCTCTAAGATTGGACAGAGAGAGGTGAGGATGAATAGTTACAAACAAGTGTGTTGTCATCCCATTTTTTTTAATGTACCTGTGTGTGCCTGTACACAGAAACCACTATATCAGAAACATTTCTGTATTTATTGTCACGTGACTAGATGTTACAGGGCGGTTTTTTTTTTTTTTTTTTTTTTTTTTTTTTNCGCCCGCCACCCCACCCGGCTAGTTTTTTGTATTTTTCAATAGAGACGGGGTTACACTGTGTTAGCCAGGATGGTCTCGATCTGCTGACCTCGTGATCCGCCCGTCTCGGCCTCCCAAAGTGCTGGGATTACAGGCTCGAGCCACCGCGCCCGGCCTGCAGGGCGTTTTAAGGCAGTTCATTTCTGAGCCTAACTCCCTCAGTTTTCTTTCTTGAGTCAGACCCATAGTTATCTGTACAAGTGGCCAGGTGACAAATAGTTTAGAGAAAAAAAATGTTCTGTTTTAATGTCTATTTGGAAGTTATGTACTCTTTCATCATGACTATGTTTCAGAGAAACATATTCAGGCATTGTGTGACCTGCTAGTAAGATTAACAAAAACATTAAGGGAAGTATAACAGTCTAGGAAGTCAGTTATTATTAAGACAATAAATGAAACTTTCAGAATAGACACTCTAGGGAGTGATCATGGGGAGAGTTTGCCTAAATAAGGAATGGAAGCTTTTGAGCCCAAGAAAGTCAAGGAAAGTTTAAGGCCGGGTTTTAGGAGATTGCCCAGAGCAGGGTATCACAGATGCCCACAGGGTTCAAGCAGATTCTACAAATGCAGAAGGCAGCTGCGCTTTGTCTTCCACAGCATATGGTGGGGACCACACAGAAAAGACTAACGTCAAATGTTTATGACCCAGAGAGAGGATGGGCTCAGTGTGGCCAGAGCTTCCAGGTTTTCAAGAAAAGCCAGATATTTGTATTTTATGCAAAAATCTCTTAATTTCTTTTTTTAACAAATTACAGCCTCATTTTAAAATTATTTTAAATGCTTTTAAAAAATCATTCTACAAGCCAAACTAACAACTAGTATACAGGATTTGGCTCTTGAACCACCTATTTCCAACCTAGATTCTATATAGCTGTTCCTCATATTATAAATAGTGCGCTAGGATCTGAATGTTGTGTTTCTTCAAAATTCATATGTTGAAATTCTAACCCCCCAGGTGATGGTATTAGGAAATGGGGCCTTTGGGAGGTGATTAGGTTATGAGGCTGTAGAGCCCTAATGAATGGGGTTGGTCCCCAAATAAAAGAATCCCAGAGAGCTGCCTTGCCCTCTGGGATTCTGTGTGAGGACACAGTGAGAAGGCACCATCTAGGAATCTGCTAATGGGCCCTGACCAGACACTAAGTCTGCCAGTTTGTTGGTCTTGGACTTCCCAGTCTCCAGAACTGTGAGAAATGAATTTTTGCAACCAGCAAATGACACCTTCCTATGCAACCAGACTATGACATTTTGGAATAGCAGCTCAAATGGACTAAGACATGAGTTTTTGGGTTTTTTAAATTTATTTGTTCATTTTTAGAGACAGGGTCTTGCTCTGTCACTCAGGCTGGAGTGCAGTGGTATGATCATAGCTCACTGCAGCCTCCAACTCCTGAACTCAAGTGATCTCACCTCAGTCTCCCAGGTAGCTGGAACTGCAGGCAAGTGCTGCCATGCCTGGCTAAGTTTCTTTTATTTTCTGAAGAGATAGGGTCAAGTTATATTGCTTAGGCTGTTCTCTAACTCGTGGCCTCAAGCAACCTTCCCACCTTGGCCTCCCAAAGTGTTGGGATTACAGGTGCAAGCCATCGTGCGCAAATGTAGAAGATATTTTTTTCTCCCACTTATATCCTTTCCTTGAGAGAAATCTACTGCTTGCTCTTGCATTTGCCTCAACCTGGATTCCTTTCTTTCTTACTGTAAGCCTTGGTTTAAATGGCATCCTCATGTCTAGTCTTTCTCTTAAGGGTTCCCAAACCCAACAACCATAACAAAACATGGATCGTTGTTTTTATTGTTTTTTTTAAATAATGTTTATGACTTTTACTGCTAAGCACTTTACATTCACTACTCTACAATTTAGACATCTATATCACCCAGGGTTCAACCAGAAATGCACAACTAACAGGAGATAATATATACATAGATAAATATGGATATAGATTTACTACAAGGAATAGGCTTACACAATTGAGGAACTGGATAAGCAAATCCAAAATCCACAGGGCAGGCCATCAGGAACTCCCCTGCACAGGCTGAAGCTGCTGTCCATAGGTGGATGTTTTCTTTTTCAGGGAAGTCTCAGCCCTGGTTTTAAGGCCTTTCAACTGATTGAATCAGACCCACCCAGACTATTTAGAATGCTCTCTCTTATTTAAAGTCAACTGATTAGGGACTCACATTTACAAAGCACAATTTCCGTAACACCTAGATTATCGTTAGGTTGAATAGCTGGAACCATAGCTTAACCAAGTTAACATATCCAAAAAAGAAAAACACCATCACAAATGTATTCTAAATATTTCACATACTCTAAATATTATCCTATTTTAACCACAACACTCTTTTGAGGTTCTATAATTATGTCTTTTTCGTAGATGAGGAAATTGAAACTCAGGATGTAGTAGATAACTTCTCCAGTGTTTTGCAGCTAGTAAATGGAGGTGAGGTTTGACCTAGATAATCAGACTCCTGAACCAACCAGCTGAGCCAATTTGCCCTGCTGTCTCCTTGGAGCAGAATAGGATTAAGTGCCTTAAAAGTTAGAGACCAGCTGTACTCACTTTTGTATTCTTAGCACCTAGCCTGGCATATAATAGGGACTCAATTGTTGAATTAGCTAGTTAATGTATAAGATTTAAAATATTCTGTGTTTTCTCAAGGAAAGATCAATAAAATCCATTTAGTGAGTTCTTCAAACTGAAAATACCTAAAAACAATTTTCTTAATTTCTATTTAAGTGTTCTTTGGTTATCTAAAGGAATTAAGCAGATATTTAGTTCAGAGCTGAAGACACTAAGTAAAATAGCTCAAGCTAGATTTTGTTTCTAAATTGGCCATTTTCCACAATGTGGCTTTATACCTTTATACATGATATGAAGCCAAATTTCATATTTAATTAAAATTCAATATCGTTATGAAAATACAGGAACTATTTTCTTTATGAATTCTTTCTTGGCAAACTAGATAGAATGTGCTTGGATTTGTTTGGTGACAAAAGCAAAATTGGGAGTTTTCCATATTTAACTATTTACTAATTATGGTATTAAAAAATATATTTGGTCTTTGTCCCTGGTTCCTAAAACCCTTGGAATCTCTGGAGTGATGGGTGTCTATTGCACGCTAATGAGATCACTGCTGTCTAGAGGCTCTTAGGTAGCTTCGGAATGGGGACTGGTCATCCGAAAGAGCAAATCTTGAAAAGAAGCTTGGTACTTTAAGTCCTACCCTCCAACCCCTGCGGAGGGAAGAGGGACTGGAGATCGGATTAATCACCAGAGGCCTGAGATGCAATCAATCATGTAATGAAGTCTCTGTAAAAACCCCTAAATGACTAGTTCAGAGGTCTACCAGGTTGGTGAACACATTGAGGCGCTAGGAAGGTGGCGCTACCCCCACCCACCCCATATTTTGCCCTATGTACCTCTTCCATTGGGCTATTTCTGAGTTGTATCCTTTATAACAAAGCAGTAATAGTAAGTAAAGCACTTTCCTGAGTTACGTGACTTGCTCTAGCAAGTTATCGAACTTGAAGGCATAGTGTGGGAACTCCCAGTTTATAGCAGGTCCATCAGGAGTATGGGTAGCCCGAGACTTCTAAAATTGGCATCTGAAGTTGGGGCAGTCATGCAGGACTGAGCCCTTTGACTTGTGGGATCTGACAGAAACTCCAGGTAGATAGAGTCGGACTTGAATTGAATTGAATTGTTAGACACCCATTTGATGTCAGAGTGTTGTGAGTAAAAATGGCTTACTAACATTAAATCTAAAAATAATTAAATTTCAAAATAAATTCTATGTAGCTCACAAAATTCCTTTCAATTAAGAAAATAAAAGTGTAATGATTTATAATTCTAGAAAACCCAAGTGGAAAAGACTTCACAAAGTACGTGAGAAATAGACTATTTTCTTTATGAGGCTTCTTTTCAAACCCAAGGAGAGCTGATGTTCTTTAAGAATCTAAAATAAATTAGGCAGATTGGAGAAATATCTAAAAACTCTAGGATTTTAGAACTGAAAACAGACCTTCAAGACACTCTGGTTCCTTACAGGACATTTGACAGATGAGACCTAGAGGCCCAAGAGGATAAATTAAGCAGACATCCTGTCAAAAGGCATCGAGTGAGAGCTACTTAAGAGGTATAAATGCACAGCTTTCAGTCCTGCCCTGTAAATCTCCCTGCCCACCTAGGATGGCTCCTAAAAGGAGAAGTTGCTGCAGGCAAGTATCCATTGCTTCTCCCTCATCAATGAATCATTGCTATGGACTCATTTCCAGTTAATCCTTCCTTCCTCCCTCAGATGTCCAGATTTCCTCAGATCTACCCCAGTCCTCCAGAGACCTCTCCCTCAATTTGGAATTCAGTTTACCTGCTCAACTCTGTTTTATCCTTTGGTTCTTAGGGTCTGATGGAGTTCAGGACATGCTACTACAAAATATAGCACCTCAGCATTTGAGAAAACAGCAGAAGCAGGAAGGTCACTCTCACCTTCTACTCCCTCTTCTTCCCTGAGGCAGGTCTTAAGATCCTCATTCGAGAGGTGCCCACCCTATACCCAGAGGAAAGGAATATCCTTATCATGGAAGACACAGATGCCAAAAAGAATCTGAACAAACAGGGCTTGCTAAGTACTTCCCAGCCCATTACAATTAGATCATACTCTTTTGTTCTCCAACTATATTTCTCTTACAATTGTCTACTCTTCATCAAACATAAGTATAAAAATACACAGGTTTAACCTTGTCTTGGGGTCTTTGTTTCCTTATGAAGGTTCCTATGTCATGTAAAAGTTATGCTAAATAAATGTGTATGCTTTTCTTTTGTTATAGGTATCTCAACCATAAATTTAGTGATGGGTGAGGAAAAGATATTTTTTCCTTCCTTACATGTTCTTGGTTGTTTGGGATGAGTATTGTCTGCTCTTCCCCATAAACCTCTGGAGAAGGCCAGCCTTCATAAGATAGGGGAGTGAAGAATTCAAACCTAGTGCTATATCTCTTATATTTGAAGTTAAACTTGCTGAAGATGTCTATTCATAAGACGATGTTCGAGGTTTTTTTTTTTTTTTTTTTTTTTTTAAGTGAATAGTTATGTTTTCAGTGTCTTATACTCTGAAAACGACAGAATCCCAGGTTCAGACAAGCCTTTTGGTCAACATCTTGAACCATTTTTATGACACTTTGATACTCTCTGTGGATTGGCTAGTTAGTGGTTGCTTAAATAATCCCAGTGCCCAGGGACACCCATTCACCCTTTAAAATTGTGACTCTTAGGAACTTCTTTACATTAAGCTAAAAATCTGTCCCCTGAGGCTGCTGTCCAGGAGCTGACAATGTTCCTGGGCTCCTGAAGAATAGCCTCCAACCCACGTGCAAAATCCTTTTGCATAGTCTCTTCTTACTAAATCAGAATTTGCTTATATTTGACAGAGCTACTTTAATCATCTTAGCCTATCCTCTGTCAACCTAAATAACAGAGAGAGGCCCTCTAAAAGAAAATGGTGTTTATTTGAAAATAGAGCACTTTAATGGGAATTCATAAGTAACAGTTCTCCAAAGCTCCAATGCTGACTTGGGAGTCTTGTGTTAGTAGTCCTGCAGCTCAGCCCTGAGTCAGTCTTCTCTCCACTCTGACCTTGATGTCCAACAACAGCTGTCCTTCATCCATCTCTCAGAGGTGCTTACCATTTTACCCTAGATTCTCAGTGCCTGAGCCTTGAATCTGTTACTGCATTTCTAAATAAATGGATTTTTTTCAGCTTTTGATTTTTAAATTGAGGTAAAATTTCTTATAATATAAGGTTAACCATTTTAAAGTATACAACTAAGTGCCATTCACTGCATTTACAATGTTGTGCAAACCTCACCTTTATCTAGTTCCAAACCATTCTTACAACCCCAAAAGGAAATCACATACCCATTAAGCACTCTCCATAACCCCCTCACCCTGGACTCCAGAAGCTGCTAATCTGCTTTGTTTATATGAATTTACCCATTCTGGATATTTCATGTAAATAGAATCAAACAATATGTAAGCTTTTATGACTGGCTTCTTTCACTTAGCACAATATTTTCTAGGTTCATCTACGTTGTAGCATGTATTAGTACTTCATTTATTTTTACCCCTTGATATGGTTTGGCTCTGTTTCCCCACCCAAGTCTCATCTTGTAGCTCCCATAATTCTGATACTTGTGAGAGACCCCCAGTGGGAGATAATTGAATCATGGGGGTAGGTCTTTCCTGTGCTGTTCTCATGATGGTGAATAAATCTCACAAGGTCTGATGGTTTTAAAAATGGGAGTTTCCCTGCACAAGCTCTCTTTGCCTGCTGATATCCATGTAAGATGTGACTTCCTCCTCCTTGTCTTTCACTGTGATTTTGAGGCCTCTCTAGCCATGTGGAACTGTAAGTCCATTAAACTCCTTTTTCTTCTCAGTCTCGGGTATGTCTTTATCACCAGAGTGAAAACAGACTAATACGCTGCTGAATTCTATTGTACGTATATGCAACATTTTGTTTATCCTTTCCTCAATTGATAGACATTTAGTTGTTTCCACCTTTTGGCTATTGTGAATAGTGCTGCTGTCATGAATATCTGTATACATGTATTTGTTTGAATACTTGTCCTCAATTCTTTGGGGCATACTTAAAAGTGGAATTACTGGGCTATATGATAACTCAATGTTTAACTTTTAAAACTTTAAATTATTTTCCACAGTGGCTACACCATTTTAAATTCTGACAAGCAATGTATGAGGGTCTCAATTTCTTCACATCCTCCTCACTAACACTTACTTTCCCTTTTTAAAAATTATAGCCAAACTACTGGGTGTGAAGTGATAGCTCAGTGTGGTTTTGATTTGCATTTCTCTAATGACTAATCATGTTCAACTTTTAAAAATATTTGTTGGCTATTTGTATATCTTCTTTGAAGCAATATCTGTTCTAAAGTCTTGAGCCCATTTTTAAATTGTGTTGTTTGTCTTTTGGTTGTTTAGTTGTATTTTGTATTCTGGATATGAATACTTCGTTTATTCTGAATATTCAACCCTTCTCACATACATGACTTGCAAACAAAATTTCTTCCATGTCTTTTCACTTTCTTGATAGCGTCTTTTGATGCACAAAAGTTTTTAATTTTGATGAAGTTCAATTTATCTATTTTTGTTGTTTTTGCCTGTGATTTTGGTGCCATATCTAAGCATCTATTGCCAAATGCAAACTCATGTTTTTCTATATGAGTTGTATAGTTTTAGCTCTTTCATTTGGGTCTTTGATCAATTTTGAGTTAATTTTTGTATATGGTGGGAGGAAAGAGTTCAACTTCAGTGTTTTGCTTGCGACTATCCAATGTGCACTAGCACCATTTGTGAAGGAAATTATTCCTTTTCCAGTAAGTGGTTGTAATAGTCCATTCTCATACTGCTACGAAGAAATACCCAAGACTGGGTAATTTATGAAGAAAAAGAGGTTTAATGGACTTACAATTCCACATGACTGGGGAGACCTCACAATCATGGCAGAAGGTGAGGGAGGAGCAAAGGCATGGCACGTCTTACATGATGGCAGGCAAGAGGGCATGTGCAGGGGAACTGCCCTTTGTAAAACCACCAGATCTCAGGTCTGGCACAGTGGCTCATGCCTGTAATTCCAGCATTTTGGGAGGCTGAGGTGGGCAGATCACATGAGGTCAGGAGTTCAAGACCAGCCTGGCCAATGTGGTAAAACCTCATCACTACAAAAAATACAAGAATTAACCAGGCGTGGTGGTGCATGCCTATAATCCCAGCTACTTGGGAGGAGAATCACTTGATTGAACCTGGGAGGCAGAGGTTGCAATGAGCCAAGATCACACCACTGCACTCCAGCCTGGGCTATAGAGTAAGACTACATCAAAAAAAAAAAAAAAAAAAAAAAAAGGAAAATCAGATTTCATGAGACTTATTTACAATCACAAGAACAACACAGGAAAATCTGCCCCATGATTCAATTACCCCTCACCAGGTCCTCCCATGACACATGGGGATTATGGGCTCTACAATTCAAGATGAAATTTGGGTGGGGACACAGCCAAACTGTATCAGTGGTCTTGGCACTCTTGTTGAAAATCAATCTACCATACAAGTATGGATTTGCTTCCATAGGTCTTGGCACTCTGTTGAAAATCAGTCTACCATACAAGTATGGATTTATTTCCATACAGTATGGCAGATTGATTTCCATATGGTAATCTACCATTTCATATGGTATGGTAGATTGATTTCCATACAGTAATCTGCCATTCCATACAGTATGGTAGATTGATTTTCAGCAACAGTGCCAAGACCACTGATACGGTTTGGCTGTGTCCCCACTCAATTCTTTTAATTCTATTCAGTTGATATATATTTCTGTTTTTATGGTGGTAATATATTGTTTTAATTACTTCAGCTTTGTGGTAAGTTTTGAAATCTGAAATTGTGACTCCTCCAACTTTGTTTTCATTTTTCCTGGTTGGTTTGACTATTTAGGGTCCCTTGAAATTCCATACGAATTTTAGAATCAACTTTCCCTTTACTGAGAAAAAGGTTGTTAAGACGTTTGTTAAGTATAGCATTGAATCTGTAATCAGTTTGGATAATATTGCAATCTTAACAATGTTAAATCTTCCAATCCACAAACACAAGATGTCTTTTCATTTGCTTAGGCCTTCTTTAATTTCTTTCAGCAAGATTTGGTAGTTTTCTGTGTACAAGTTTTGCCCTTTGATTTCCTTTGTTAAATTTGTTCTCTAGGTATTTTATTTTTTTGATGATTTTTTAAATTTGATTTTCAGATTGTTAATCACTAACGTACAAAAATAAAATTTACTTTTATGTGTTGATTCTGCAACCTGCAACTTTGCTGAACTTTGCTGAATTTACTCATTAGCTCTAACAGTTTTTTGTAGATTATGCATGACTTTATACAAGATCATGTCATCTGCAAATAAAGATAATTATATTTCTTCCTTTTTAATTTGGATGCCTTCTATTCCTTTTTCTTGTCTAATTGTTTTGGCTGTAACTTCCAGTACAATGTTGTATAGAAGTAGGCATCCTTGTCTTGTTCCTGACCTTAGAGAAAATGTTTTCAGTCTTTCACAATTATGTTAGCTGTGAGTTAAGTGAGTGGATTTAAGAGCCATCAGTTACAACAGAACATGTTGTCTAGTGTAGCCATGTTTCCTAGAATTTTTTCTCCAATGTATAAAGGTATATTCCTAAGCATTAAAAACATATCATCTCCACGGTTCTATTTCTATTCCTTGGTCAGCACAAGATTGGAAAAATGGCCAATGGTTATAAAATTTTCACACACGTTAATCAGATAAAAGCTTCAAGGCTTAGAAATGGCCTGTCAGGGGTGTACTGATGCCAACTCACAAGAGCTGTCACTTTGCTTGCATATCTTGAATCTGGTGATTGTGGGAGTATTTATACTGTGAAAACTAACCAACACTACAAATCAAGACTTTTTTGGAGAGCTTGCTACTGACATAGGATTTTTTCAGGGCCACTTCGCCAGCCAGAGACCAAGTTTCATTCATGCCCAGTGGCCTTGCTCTGCCCACTTGGCCCAGCAGGCTGTGCTTGGCTCACACTACTGGTTCAGATCTTGTGCTCACAGCAGGATCCAAGCTCAACCTTCGGTTGGGCCACACATGCTGTGACCTGGTTCCACCTTGGGCTCTGGCTTCTGAATGAGGGGAACATGGTGGTGCCTGAAAACTTCTGAGACACCAGCAACCACAGAACCCCAAAGAGGGTATTATAACTTGTTTGTTTCCACTGCCCTGCTCCAGCCTGTGGCTTCTGGGCTGGCCCTGCCACCACTTGCTATTGCGTGGGGCAGCTACCCAGCACCAGCAGAGGGCAAGAGGGCTACAATGTTACAGCCCCTTTCTGCCCCACTGTTCAGTGGGTCCCGGGTTCTTGTTTAGCATCCAAGAAGAATGAGGTTATGTGGACAACCAGAGTGAGCAAGGCAGAGAAGAGTTTTATTGAGTGACAGAACAGCTCTCAGCAGAGAGGGGATGTGAAGTGGGTAGCCCCTACCCAAAGGCAGGTAGTCCCAATGTGTGGCTGAGTCCAGGGTTTTTATGGGATAGGGGAGTGCCTGCTGATTGGTCCATGGGAAGCCTGGAAAAAAGCACCATTCAATTGGCTAAAAAGCATCGAGGATGTCCTTACTCTAGTTGGGGACTTTACCCGGAACTGGCAACTTGGTTTTCAGGTTTCAGGTTGTCTTTGGCTTGGAGGTCAGGTTTCACCAGGGACCCACCCCTATCTGCCTAGAAATTTGTCTGCCTCCTGCCTCTATCATAAGCAGCACACCCCTGGGCCTGATACAAAACTCTGATGTTTGCTGTTTGATAAACTCATGCCAAATATTCCCCCACGTCATTTGCTCTTAACAATATGAAATGCTGTGGCTGATGTTGCAGAGGTGTGGTAAGGAGCCTTGGTGTAGTGGGACACTTAAGGTGGCATCATCCCATAGCAGGAGCCTGAGAATGTGTCTACAAGGTCAGTCTGTTCTGTCTTATAGTTCATCTTTGTTGTACATATTCACATTAATTTATCTCTATTGGCTTTTTGTGTTTCATTGTTTTGGGAACTTATGTTTGTTGGAATCTCACATCACTTATTAATTAGGCAGTTCTATCAACAGTAACCAAAGATTCTCTTTTTAGGTCTTGTAAATCTAAAAAGACAGACTGTGACAGAGAAAACATCTTAAAAGAAGGCATGAAAAAATGTTCTTCAATTAAGCTGCTGAAAGAAAGTGGAATTCTTTTCTCAGAAGTAAGGGCTAGTAAGTAAGGGTTGTCCAATTTTTGTTGCTGTCTTAAACTAATTATAAGCTGTGTACTAACCATATATTATATATATTCAGAATAACTATATTTTTTGCTCAAAATGGCATCCTGGGAAATTCAGACACAAGGCCAATGTCATCTCAGCTCAGGTCACACATTTCTTTTCTTAAATATCTTGACTTCAGAGATGGTCAATTCCTATTCTATTCCAGGCTGGTAGACTTGCTTTCTATTAATCCAAATCATTTTAATGTGGAAAGACAGGTCCCTTATACTGTTACCAACCAATGAACAGCCCTCAAACTCCTCATCCTTGGCCACAGCATTCATCTGATGTGAGAATATATAATTGGATTCATTATTCTCTGAAGGGCAATAGACACTGAATTTTTAACTACTCAATCACACCATCAGCCCACTGAATTATCTCTACTTTTTCTGGCTTACTCTACATTTTCTAGGTAGTAAGCTATTATTTTTAATATTTGGCATAGTTTAATACATGTGGTGCTGCTGGTCATAGAAGACAGGGCTGAGTTTGAATTTACCTCAGGGAAGAATGTAATTTAAAATTACTACATTGTTTTCTAAATATCTAATCTATGCCATGGAGGGGTTTTGAAATAATCACTAATTCCTATAAAAACCGAGACAGAAAGCAAAATTACTACAACATCTATTTTCACAGGGTTGCTAGAAATGACCATTTCAGGTCTTGGGTCAATGAGAACAACACATTTTTAACACAGTAGGAACTTATTTATAGATCTATGTTTGTGTGCTTCCCAGTACATGGGCCAGCATTTCTCTTTGGACTGAACTTATCTGTAAGTTACTGTAGTAAAAAGCAAACCTCTCTGTGTGCAAACCCGAAGGAAAGAAATGTCCTCCACTATTCCTGTGGTTTACCACTAGGGGAGCTGAAGAGTCAGTCATCCAAGGTGTGTGATCAAGACGCACCTAGAAGATACAGGATGATATAAATCATGTAGAATTTGCCAAATAACTCTGCAAATGGGCTAAAAACATATGATGCTCTTGAAATAAAATCCTTACCAACTCAATTTCCCAAAATGAAATTTTCTTTTTTTCTTATGTTTTTTTTTTTTTTTTCCATAGAGCCCATGCACATGAAGGCTTAATTTCTTTCCAGCATTTTAACAGAATTTCCAAACATTTATCTTTTAAAAGCCTATATCCTTTTAAAAAGCGAAAGATAGAGTCACTAATTAAGTATGCTAAGGGAAAATTCAATTCATTACAAATTATCTAGAAGCTGTACGCACCATTCCAGCTATGAAGAATCAATCCTACTCAGAGAACTAATGAGCCCTAGCTTCTCCATTAAATTGGTGCCTGTCATTTAACATGATACACAGATGTATATGTACCTACATGTTGTGTGAATTATTTATATGTAAATAGTACATATACCCCTTTTTCTTTTAAAAAAGGAATTCATTTGCTATAGACTTTTAAATCTGTCTTTTTTACTTGTACTTTTTTATTACTTATCAGAGCTCAAATGTAAAGCTATTTCTTCAATCACCAAATGACAATAATATACAAATCCTTGAAGTGATATGCAATGCAAGAACAACATGACTGTTAATTAAATCATATCTGCGCTTCTTAAAGCAAGCTCATATCTGTCTCCAAATAGCAAGATAACTTCAATACCCACCCCATCTCCAGAAGAATGTTAATATACTTGATTCTTTTTCCATTTTTCCTCTTCATTGCTGATGTCCAGCTTCCATCATGGTTATTACGGCTACTGAGCATAGTCACATGACAGGATATGTAGACTCCTAATGGCTCAGGTGAAAATAAATGCATAAATAAAGAATTAGCCTGCAATCCCCGTGGGTGAGGAAGGCGAGGTCTGGAAGAGAAGGCAAGCTCCCTCTAGAGGAAAACTTGGACGAGTGAGCACACTGATATTAAGAACATAGTCCCAAAACTCAGGGAGATTTAGACATCTCAAGAATGGTTGCTTTTGCTTTTGTTTTACATTGCATGCTATTTAAAAAATACATGCAACTCATTCTCATCACCGTATTTTTAAAACCATATAAGAATGCCCACAAATATAGAGGGGAGATGCTGGCCAGTGTTTCCTCCAAAAAAGGAGAGAGAGAGAGAGAGAGAGAGAGAGAGAAAGTCTGCACAGTGGCAATGGGAATCACATCCTTCCATTTATGGGCATTGCCACATGATTAAAACTCACTAAATATAGTGTGTCCATCCAAATTTCCAGTGAAATGTTAATTCTTGCAATCGGTGAAATGTGAAAACCTAAAAATGAAAGTCAATAGAAATATTTAACATAATGCCTCTAATGAAACAGCCCATGAAAAATTTTTTGTGACCAAAATGTAGAGGGAAATACCAGAAATCTCTCTCAAAATTTTACACTCAGCTGACGTGGGTTTTAAGGTCATCATTGCTTTAATTTTTAAATTTTAAAGATTTTTAATTTTTCTTTGAGAGTTGAGAGTGGTAGGTTGGTGTCAATATGAAAACAACTTTATTAAATAAGTGAGTCTGTCCTACACACAACTTTGAAGGAAATAAAGTTGCATTGTGCACCCTGCTTTGGTGAATTTGTTTTCTACATCTATACATCTTTTTTTTTTTTTTTTTTTTTTTTTTTTTTTTTTTTTTTTNACTCTGTACTGCCTTCCTAAAATAATCATGAATCAGCATGACCCACTGTACACTTCCAAGGAGCTGACATGGCTACAACTCCACAGGGCAGGTTTCTGTGCCTCGTTTCCCTTCTCCCACATAAGCATGACAGCTCTAGAAACCCCTTAGCCAGCTGTGCCATAGGTCAGAGAACTTGCCTGGATTTGGAAGTGGCCAAGACTGGGGCATGAATATAGAGTCTATTCACTTTCCCAGGGCCAAACTCTGAGAACTCAAGTACACCTTAGCCTCTAGGCCTATACTGTAGGTCTATACTCCCTTCCCAGAGCCCAGAGAGTGCTCGCCATGTGACTTGAGCCACAGTCACAGGGGCCAGCTGTAGGCAATGCAGTTGAGAAAGTGGGAACAGAGAAGGGTGTTATGAAAAGACTCTCTTTTTTCTTTCCTTTTCTTTTTTGAAACACAGTCTTACTCTGTCACCCAGCCTGGAGTGAATGCAGTGGTGCGATCTCAGCTCATTGCAACTTCTGCCTCCCAGGTTCAAGAGATTCTTGTGTCTCAGTCTTCCGAGTAGTTGGATTACAGGCATGTACCACCACGCCTGGCTAATTTTTCTATTTTAGTAGAGGCAAGGTTTCACCATGTTGGCCAGGCTAGTCTTGAACTCCTGGCCTCATGTGACCTGCCCACGCTGGCTTCCCAAAGTGCTGAGATTACAAGCATGAGTCACTGCTCCTGGCCTATGTAATATCTTCTGTCTTCAATCTTCACCTCTTCACTTAACAAAAACTTAATCCTAGAAAAGGAGCTGATAAGTTAAATCCTGTTAAGATATAAACAACTGGAAATTAACACCTGGGATTAAACCTCAAGCCAACACTAAAAAAAATTCAAACAGTGAAATTTTAACTAAAATCACATTTTAAACTCAAAAATATGTTAAAGAAACTGGAAGTTTTGCCCCAAAGCATAAATAATTTCCATAAATGAAATACCTTAGCTAAATTCTGCATTTATAAATGGATGTATATAAAATTTTGCAAGTTCTAGTCATTTTTAAATTTATTTAAAATTCTATGGTGAACCAAAGTCATTTCGGAAAATTTCTTTATCCACAGTGTATGCATGTGACAATATATAAATGTGTTTACATTCATTACTGCTATATTTATAATAGCAAATAAAAAAGCAAGGAAAATAATATAAATGTTCAACTATAGGGCAGTGGTGAAATGATTGATATACAAAGAAATATCATGTAACCTTGTTTTGGCTATTTAAAAACTTGTGGGTTAGGTGTCGTGGCTCATGCCTGTAATCCCAGCACACTGGGAGGCTGAGGCAGGAAGATCGCCTTGAGGCCAGAAGTTTGAGACCAACCTGGGCAACATAGTGAGACCTCATCTCTACCAAACAGTTAAAAAATTAGCTAGGTGTGGTAGTGTCTGCCTGTAGTCATAGCTACTCAGGAAGCTGGGGCAGAAGGACCACCGGAGTTTGAGGCTGCAGTGAGAGGTGATTGTGCTGCTGTAATCCAGCCTGGGCAACAGAGTGAGACCCAGACTCAAAATAAATTATTAAAAAATTGTGATAAAATACACACAACATAAAATTTACCATTGTGACTATTTTAAGTGTACAGTTTAGTTTAGTGATATGTAATGTGAAAATCATCAGAATCAAAATGGGGTCACCTGTGCTTTAGAAAAAACAAAACCGGAGGGCGCGGTGGCTCACGCCTGTAATCCCAGCACTTTGGGAGGCCGAGGAGTTTGGCTCACGAGGTCCAGAGATCGAGACCATCCTGGCTTACACGGTGAAACCCTGTCTCTACTGAAAATACAAAAAAAAAACTAGCCGGGCATGGTGGCGGGCACCTCTAGTCCCAGCTACTCGGGAGGCTGAGGCAGGAGAATGGTGTGAACCTGGGAGGCGGAGCTTGCAGCGAGCCGAGATCGCGCCACTGCACTCCAGTCTGGGGCAACAGAGTGAGACTCCATCTCAAAAACAAAAAAAGAAAAGAAAAGAAAAATAAATAAAAAACCTAAACCCTGACAAATAGAGCTGGGAAAGGCCATGAAGGGAGGTTTCTGACGAAAATGCCTGATAACAAAACTAGTCACAAAAGACTGCAAAACCACAACCTTGCAGTTTTTACTCAAAAAATACTTCTGCAAAAACATCTGCCCAGCAACTGCCTGTTTAACTTCAAACTGGCATCAGTCTTGTTATTGATCCTTGCTGCCAGGGACAATTATCTCAAAACAATTAAGTAATCATCCTCATTTTCCTTTAAAAACTTTTGTCTTCTTTTACCTCCCTGAATACACAGCTAGCTGACTGTGATACGCATATTCCCTTTGCAATGCCCTATTCCTGAATAAATATCCTTTCTAGGGAGCTTTCATCTGTTAGATATTTCGGCTGACAGTAACTATTTTAAAATGAAGTTGATCTACCTGTGCTAAAATAATAAAAACTGAGATACATAGTAACATGGAAAAAGTACAGTGCAGAATGGTGTGTATTCAATGAATCTACCACTTCTTTGCTTTTAAATGTCTTATTTGAAATATATTTTAAAATAAGTAATGTATGGATAATAATGTGTCATCCATGAACCTACTCCTGCAACTGGCAATTCTTAACATTGGTCATATTTCTTTCAGAGTGTGTGTGTGTGTGTGTGTGTGTGGTGAGTGCATATGCAAAAAAATCCAGATAAATTTGAAGTATTTTTGTGCTTCATCCCCTGTCCCTTGCACCTTACTCACCTCTCGAGAATCACATGGGTTTAATTTGTATCTATTTTTATATTTTCTCATACATATGTAACATGGATACAATATTACTGTTTCTGTGCCTTTTAAAATTTGCATAAATGCTATGACCTCTTTTCAATTTGCTTTCTTATTTCTCCATACGCTGAAGCTTGTTTTCTCCATTCAATATAGTTTTTGAGTACAAATGCCAATTGTGTTTTTTGTTGGAAGGATATGTATATATGCTTGTTTCTGCACTACAGCTTCCTGGTGATACACAAGATGCTGTTAATAGCATTCACATCTGGAAAGATGTGATGGGAATTAGTAGTGGGAATTAGGACTTTTACTGTCCATTTTCCACCTTCCAAAGAGTTTGAAATTTTACAATTGTTGTCATTTTGTAATAAAATAGTTAATCTAAGATACAAAAGTTTTATCCTGTTCATGTGGCAAGGGATGTGAATACATTATAGCAGGTTATATAGGTTAAATGCTTTTTACCTGGCAACATACCGTGTTGCCCAGGTGAAATGGGACTGTGCAGGACACGGTGCATTATGATGAAAGCAATGCAACTTTTAGAGAAGATATAGGCTCTAAGGGGTGGGGATGGGGCGAGAGATTACACAGACGGGGCCGGCTAACTAAGCTTAGTAAAACTGAAGGAAATCTGTCTGCTAGGAATGCAATTAAGAGGGACGGAGAAGATAATGGACAGGGCCACACATTACATGTACAGAGGAAACACATTGTAATGAGAGTGAATAGATCTGATTTCAAGTACTGGTTTAGTCACTAACAACCATGAGTTTGGCTAATTCATTTAACTCTCTCATTTTAGTTTTTTCTCTCAATAGAATAAGACAAAAATTTCTCATTCACTCATTCATTCACTCATTCATTTAGTAAATGTTTACTAAAGCTCTAGCAGGTGCCAGGCATGCTAGGCACTGTATTAGGTGCTGGCAATATAAAGAGGAACAAGGTGGAGTCCATCCCTCATGGAACTCTCCACCTTGTACTACTGGAGGCTGGCTGTCATTCTGAGTCTAGCCATCATAGGCAGAGTGCCAACCAGCAGAGGCTGGTGAGTTCTGAGAACTTCCCTGGGCAGATTTGATGTTACTACAGCAGAGGCCAGATGATGGAGAAGAGAAGAGTTACTCTAAGGGCCTCAGCAGGATTCCTGGGATGAAAACAGAAAAGATTCCCCTTTTTCTTGAAACTGGGGGAACTTGGCTTCAACTGAGGAGAAACAGATGAATTAGAACTCCAGCCACAAGAGGGATAAAACATGAGCGACAGAGAAGGGGATATTTGATTTTTTAAAAAACTTAAGATACATGAGGATATGAAATTCATTATATATCTTCAATTCCTACTTGCAGTCTCTTTAATTTTTTAAAGTGTGTGAACTTTAAAATGGCCAAACGCAGGAACTGTATTACAGTGGATCTCATAGGAGATGGATAAAATGGGGATGATAATAGCTACTTCACAGGAATGCCATAAAAAAGAATAAATTTTAAAACCTGTTAATGTGTGATATAAGCTTATAAAGGACTTTATAAGCATGAATTTATTATTATTATTATTTTGTTTGGAGTTCTATTAATATAAGATATAGATAATATTCTTCCTAGAAGTTGTTTCATTCCCTGGGTTTGTGAAAAAAACACAAGTCCAATTGGCCCTATCTCAAGTCTCATTTTGCAGACAGCCACCTTAAACTCTTATGTATTTGTAAAGACTGTCATTTCCAGAGGCTGCATTATGTGACCTAGCTCAGCAGAGGCCTGGGAACACTTAGGGAAATATGACAAAATCCAGGAAGAGAATTCAGTTGGACATTTAAGTCAGAAACACACACACACATACCCCAGAACCTTATAAATCCTTATACGGCTTGGACTGTGAGGCAAATGTGAATTTTTTTTTCCTTAGATCCTCTTCTATTATTCCTAATTATAGCAAATATATTTTCCTTGGCATTTGAAATAATAAAAACCATGTTCGATGCCTTCTAAGCTAATAATGATTATGGTAAAATTTGTGTGGTATCTCTTTTTAAAAATCTATTTACACCATTTTACCAAAAAGACAAATGCACCTGTATGTTCATGGAAGCACTACACGTAACGGCAAAAACATAGAATCAGCTTAGGTGCCTATGAATGGGCGATTGGATAAGAAAACATGCGACATATACATCATGGAATACTACACAGCCATAAAAAAGAATGAAATCATGCCCTTTGCAGCAACATGGATGCAACTGGAGGCTGTTATCTTAAGTGAATTAATTCAGGAACAGAAAACCAAACACTGCATGTTCTCATTTATAAGTGAGAGCTAAACATTGGGTACACATGGACATAAATATGGGAACCATACACAATGAAGACTAAAAGAGGGAATGGGGAGAGATGGAGAAATGTTGAAAAACCACCTATTGGGTACTATGCTCACTACCTGGGTGATGGGTTCAATCGTACCCCAAACCTCAGCATCACACAATATACCCTTGTAACAAACCTGAAAATGTACCCCTTGAATCTAAAAGTTGAGGAAAAAATATTTACAATTGTTATCACAGAAGATACAGCATTCAATAGCTACATGTTTAGAAATAAATAGGCCCCGGCCGGGCGCGGTGGCTCAAGCCTGTAATCCCAGCACTTTGGGAGGCCGAGACGGGTGGATCACGAGGTCAGGAGATCAAGACCATCCTGGCTAACACGGTGAAACCCCGTCTCTACTAAAAAAATGCAAAAAAACTAGCCGGGCGATGTGGCGGGCGCCTGTAGTCCCAGTTACTCGGGAGGCTGAGTCAGGAGAATGGCATAAACCAAGGAGGCGGAACTTGCAGTGAGCTGAGATCCGGCCACTGCACTCCAGCCTGGGCGACAGAGCAAGACTCCGTCTCAAAAAAATAAAAGAAAGAAAAAAGAAATAAATAGGCCCCAAGTAAAATACTTTTGAAACAGTATGTTTTGTTGTTGTTGTTGTTGTTGTTGTTGTTTCTGTAAACACAGTCAGGGAAGGCAATTTCATAGCCCAATACAATTAATAGTCTCAAAAGATTTTCTGGTATTCTAATGATGGAATGTCTTATGCATACATAACTCAAATTCAACAATTTCTAGTCATTATTTAAATGAGAGACTTAAGTATGTTAACAATTTAAGAGATGTTTACATAAAAAGAAACCATCTAGACTTTATAATTATCCAGCCCAAAAGAAAATTATGGGGCACTTCTCTGTATTTCCCAAAGGAAATGGAACAAAACAATTGAAAAGGAAAAAAATAAAATATAATAAATATTTGGAAAACAAAAAGGGGAAATCATATCATTTGAAGAAGGACAAGTTGCCATGATTTGTGCGATAGCTTTTGACTAATTTTTGAGAGAATTTTGTGCATGTGAGAGTCACACACATCTTTAGAAAAGCTCCAAAACTCATTCTCCTTTTGAATTGTTCTCCTCTTTAACCTTAGATGATGTGGAGATAAACTCAAAGCCCAAATGTTAGGAGGAAATATCTGAAAGAAAGTCATAGGCCAGACCAGCACAATTCCTAGAAATGAAGGACAACTAGAGCAAAATCCAGTTAAGAAAATACTCTTGACTGGAAGCAGTGGCTTCCAGTAATCTCAGTAACTGGACAGGCTGAAGTCAAAGGACTGCTTGAGGCCAGGAGTTAAAGACCAGTGTGGGCAGTATAATGAGACCCCCATTTACACACACACACATGGAAAACACTCTCTAGGTTCCCACCAAGCAGCAGAGAAGGGACAGAGGTGCATTAACTCATTTTTTAACAAATGGAAAATGGCCCAATAAAGAATTCCAACATATCCAAGAACAAAAATGAAAGTTTCTATTTTTTTTCCCCAAAACTACTACTCTATTGACACTCCACTTAGATGCATTTTTCCAGGTGGGTAATAGATTACTTCAAACACATATCAGACTGATTCCATAACTTGTCAATTTGCTTAGTTATTAAACCAGGGTGATTGTTTTTCTTAAGAATGAATTTCTTCCACTTAAAATGTCTATCTCACATTTAATTTAAAGAGCTTACCTTTAATTTAAAGACCTCTTCCACAGATGAGCTTGAAGCTCCAGAGGCTTAGATGAGAGGACATGGAAGGGCGTTGGGTCAGGGAGGATGGAAATGTCTTTACCAGGTTACAAAGAGCATGTTGGTTTTCCTTTTTTGGTGTTAACAGAGGCAGCCCTGCCTCCATGGTAAAGAGGTTGGTGTCCTTATTCTTTTGTTGATATAGCTCCACTATCTAGAATTATCCCAAACAGCTTTCCTAGGCACCATGGCCCAACTCGAGGGCCTCAGTCACAGGTACACACTTGGAACTTTGGAGACAGTGTTGTCCTTTACACCAGGATATGCCACTATACCAACTTTCTCCCACATGGAAACACCGAGGCAGGTCATCAAGCTCAATGGCTAAGTAAACAATCAGGAGACAAGAAACCAGTTTTCTCTTCTTACACAAACTCACAAACCTTAAAAATGATTATTTTGGCTAGAGAATCATTCAAGACCAGAGATGTACTAAGGATGGTGGGAAGGGACCACCCCTTGCAGGCAATAGGCAGCAAATTGTCTGTAGAGAATTTAAAAATAACAATAAAATCAACTATAAGTCAGTCTGCTTTTTTATCATCACCACACACTGATAATGTCACTAAGTAATGTCAGTGATGAAATACTTCTCCCTATAAATAACTTTTGTTGGTCTAAGTTCTGAATAATTACTGGTTATTGTGTGTATGTGCTTCTAATTAATAGATTTTTATGTTATTCTTTAGTAGATATTCCGTATGGAACTTAATTTGGAGAAATCCCCATTAATCAGTTGGCTCCCAACACACAGGGATTCAGTAACTTGCATTCTTTATGATGAGTAAGTTAATAAAAAATAAAGTTTGATTTGGATATAACCATTGTGGTACTCCATATTTCTACTTTTAAACAGTGACTCAAAATTAAATAATGATAGCACAGAGATTGGAAAGAGAAGGAAACAGAATTAGAGAATTTCCGTTCTGTTATTCTATGTGGCCCCCTAGAGATTTTATTTGTGCTTCAAATGTAACAGAGTGAAGCAGTGCAAAATGTGAGGTATGATACATCTGGTTGGTAGATGGTAATTTCAGTTTGTATATGCAATATTTTAATGAATTTGAATAATAGCTTTAAAGAGTTGAAATATGCTTTCCTTCTTAAATTGTTAACTAAAGAATGAATCAAGAAAATAAAACATTAAATCAGTGGTATCATTTATTAGTGGCAGATATTTTTAAAAGCATAATACTTAGGAATTCTTTCTGCTAGCATTCTCCATGCTTCAAACACTGACCAATGTGCAAAGTGGTCAGAGATGACCATGTTGAAGATGGTAAAGTTGAAATAAAGGAAATATTTTATTCTTGGGCTTCTTTTTTATTTCTGGAAGACTGTTGCTGAGCCCTCAGAAGAGAAGTTGAAACAACTGAATTGTGATGGGCAGACATAATCGTCTCTTGTGGTCAATGATATGACAGATACAGTGGTGACAGGCACAAATCAAAGAAATAATTTCCAGTCTTTATGCATATCTTCCGTAAACAATTATTTGAATTTTTGCAGCATTCACTCTTTTGGAAGCATTGCTTTACACACGGCTCTCTTGGTATTTCATAAAACAATTCATTAATTCATTTAATTCTTACCTCATTGATGGGAAACTCTGCAGAATGTGCCTGACAACGAAATAGAGCTTCCAAGAGTAGATGGGATGTTCATTATAAAGCCACACAGTCCAAGTAAGCTTGAAAAGCTAATTTTGATCTTCAAATACCATACAATCCGAAAGAAAATGTGGACCCAAGAGGATTAGTTTAAAATTCTTCTCTGTTACATGCAATTGTTTTTTCTGTGTTACCTTTTTTAGTGTGAAGTTTTAGATGAGGCTAATAAGATCCCACAATATTTACAGGCAACCCAAATCAGTCTTGAACAATGTACAGTGAAACAATAAGCTTTAAAGTTGTTGCTTAAAAGCCGGGCGCGGTGGCTCAAGCCTGTAATCCCAGCACTTTGGGAGGCCGAGACGGGGAGATCACGAGGTCAGGAGATCAAGATCATCCTGGCTAACATGGTGAAACCCCGTATCTACTAAAAAATACAAAAAACTCGCCGGGCGAGGTGGCGGGCGCCTGTAGTCCCAGCTACTCGGAGGCTGAGGCAGGAGAATGGCGTAAACCCGGGAGGCGGAGCTTGCAGTGAGCTGAGATCCGGCCACTGCACTCCAGCCTGGGCGACAGAGCGAGACTCAGTCTCAAAAAAAAAAAAAGTTGTTACTTAAAGACCATGACACAGAAATTATGAAGAAGACTATAATTATGCCATAAAACATTGAAGGGACAAAAAACCCACCAAAACGAAATCAAAGTAAAAACATCTGAGCTATAGCAGATGCAGAAAGAAATCTTACCTGAACCTTTTGGTCATCTGTCTAAAGCAGAGCGTAAGAGAGTCAGTTGTTACAAACACCCTTCACCTCCCAGAGGGGGTCTCCAGTTAGGGAGGCAACTGACCTTAGACACTGGGACATTTCCCCCAAAAAAGTTGTGTAAACAAGCCTCACAGAGTCTTTCATCCTTCGAAGCTCTAACACCACTTCCACTCCGCTAATTAAGCTGGTAGAGAAACTCTATCCCTAGATGTCTGGGGAGCTGCTTTCTCTATACAGCACTCTGACATATGTAACTAATTTTTCTCCTGTTAATCTGTGTATTGTCCATTCTCAGGCTCCTGATCATTCAGACCTAAGTTGGCAGAGCAAAAGTTTTCTCCCATAACAACATGTAAGAAAATGGATATTGACATTTTTAAAAATCAAATTTTGAAGAAGAATGCCAGGAGAAATAACAGGAGATGTTGGTCATACATTGCTAGGTGTTAGAAAAAGGGCTAAAATGGAACCACTTTATTGTTGTTACCAAGAAATGGACATTAGTTCTAAAGCAAAGGATCAAATAAAGTCTCTGATTTTGTAGCAGAGGAAAACTTTGAAAGTTTTAATAAAATATGATATAAACATATAAATTTACTTAAGGTACTTTAGTGAACATTTTTTGATTGAAACATTTGAAAGCTGCTAGAATAAATCTCAAAGAAAAAATGACATTCTCAGTATTGAAATTTCTGGATTATCAAGACATGGGATTTTTTTGAATCTCTGCCAAACTTAAGCTTAAGACCTTTCCCTACTATTTGCAGGGAAATTCACATGTGTTGTTTTATGTGGAAAAAAAAGGCTTTGAAATTAAAACTAATAAAAAATGTTCTTGGATCAACCAGGAGGAATGATAGATTGAAAAATCTGGCTATACAATCATTGAACATGAATATGCAAAGAAGATCTATCTTGACAAAATTAAGTCTTGAAACTAGAAACTGTAATGTTATTCATTACTGTGACAGGTCAATATGAAGGCATACATTTTCCCTTTTTTCAAAATCTCATTAATGTAATTAAAATATATGAAACCATTACTTTTTCTTTTTTTCTGTAATAGTTTCCAATTTAGAATGACGAGGAGGTCCATTATTCAATTACTTCTTCTGTTGTATCATCATGATCACATTTACAAAAGTCAATACAACAGTTCTCACTGTTTACATTTCTTTTCTGCCCATTATTATTACTTATTTCAGTTTGTGATCATCATAGTGCTTTTCCAGATGCAAAAATGTCATTTGAATATTTCATAAGAATTTGTTTATGTAGACATTCTAATCGTTTATATTCTCATTCTAGTTACTATAGAATGACTGGGTAATATCAATGCCTCTTTGACTTTTTCTACTGGAACAAAGTCACGCAGCATCATATATTATAAATTATATGATAGTAATCTATAAATGTTCTTTGTCCACAGAATCAGAAGGATAGAAAATTGAACTGTAAGAAACCCAAGCAAATTAGAAAACTATGTAATAGAAAAATTCAGCTTAAAGGGGCATAAGCAGATTAAACTAAGATTGAAAATGTATTAATTTCCTATTTACTGAAGTAATTTTGTCATGTAGAGGAGTGGGGCATGAAAAAATGCTTGATTCTGGGTGTCAGATGCCCTGGGTGAGCACTGGGTGTGCCAATACTTGAGATCCCTCCTCCTTAGCCTTCCCTCCCAAATTTGCCTCCCTCCCAAATTTGCCTCCCTCCCAGCCTGTCCCTCATCCCTCTGGGCTTTCTTATTTTAATCAGGGAATCTGAGGTTTAAATGGAGGTCTGGTGCTAGCAGGAGAGATCAACAAACCCTTAGACCTATTGATAAGTCAAGAAAACATAGACACCCTTCTATTCATTTCTTGTATTAGAATGCAGAGGTACTGAGTACCTTTTGTTCTCAGAATTGGTTTTGTCTCCAATTCTGGAAAACAGGAAAATTTTGATCAGCTCCTCATACCACCACACAATTTAAAATGACCAGGAGTTCCTTTATTCAGTTGCTTCTTCTGTTGTACCAGATAGGCATTGCTAAATGTGAAAGCAGTGATTTGGGATTAATGAGATAATTTCAAAACTTTCCCTAAAAAGAACTTCTTCAATTGTCAGCTTTAATTTTAAGTATCTTACATTACTTCAATTGTAGTTTTAAAATAGAGTGGTAGATAATTTAAAAATATGTAATAATATAACTTTAATGCACAAAGGAAAATAATACGAGAAATTCACTCTTCTTTCCAGCTGCTGCAATATCGACAGGATTAGTAGTAATGGAAAACTCAGCTTTCATTTCCAGTTGAAATGGATAGAAATGGTGCCAATATGCACAGTGTTATTTTGTAAAGATGTACATTTATTAAATTAGATTTTAAAATTTGAGACTACATGACACAAATTCTCTCTAAAATTGTTCAAAGTTGCTCTAAAGCAAGTCATATTCCAATTTCTTCATCTGTTTTTGCTTCCCTAGGACAGAAATATGAGCATTTGAGGGCAAGTGATTCTCTTTGTGGTTCCCTCCTGGGGAGAAGTCATCAGTGCAGTCCTGCAAATGAGCAGTCAATGCTGGTTCCCTGGTCGATGAACCAAGGCTGGGCAAATGGAAGCCAGCTTTTATTTTTCTCTTTTCCTCCTGCTACTGGCTGCTAATTTCGGGGCTTGAGATCAGCATGTATTTTATTTTCTCTGGGTATGCCAGCCTCTTCAGGTGGAGCCCTTGCAATTCCATTGCAGAAAGGGAAAGAGAAAAACAAGATAGAGAAACTTATGTGTCTTTTGATTTGGAAGGCAGCTTATGAATTTTGTTATACCATATACTGCACAAAAAGAGAAACTTAAGGTTTTTGTATGTCTGCTCACCATTTAAAGAGAATATCGGTTCCAGTTCACTAACACAGAGGCAGGAAAATTAGCAAACTGAATGCAATCATCATGGTTAATGGTTTCCTCAGAAAATCCTTAAAATTATGCATCTTTCTCTTTTAGTAAAAGGATATCTAGATTTGATATTTTAAAAAAGAATCCCAAAATGTGGAAGGACTGATACTTCAAAGGAAAACAGTTAAATCATAAAGGGGATACAATATGGTCTTGATCTACATAATAAGTGTTTTTAATTTGGGCTATCCCAACAGTTATTAAGCCATTTCCTTCCTGTCATTTCTTAAAATATCAGTACTTTAATGAAATACACTGGAACCTGAGATAAATATTTTCACATTTAATGAAGAGTAGCTCCCTTTTCTACAAGTCTCAAACCATTTGGGTTGAATGCCTCAAAACTTTTTAAAATTTCTTAAACCTGTCTTTCAGATCAATGCTTGCCTAGGATAAGAAATCAGCGGTGAAACTATAAATAGATGTAAACTTGAAATAAAATACTAGTTGTGTTCATTTTATTAATTTATTCCTCATGACATCAACTGAGGCTACTACTGGATTTTGTCCATTCAACAGGCTTTTTAATCCCCATCCTCTCTAAATAGACCCTGGTCCTTTGGCCACAGAGGTGTGAGTCTGTTACCCAGCTAGGCCAATCGCCATTCTTCCCTGGATTGATAAATGAACACTCAAGAAAAAAGTTCTTTCTTTCCAGCTGGGCTGCAAAATTGCCGGAGGATCAGTAGCCTGCCATAAGACCAGTAGGAGAGAGTAACAATGCACATAAGACTTGAGGGCAGGTGAAGAGAAAGAATCCTGGTCCCAGTGATCTCCAGGTGTCGTCTCTCAGCCCTGGTTCCTGAAACACTTTCTTTAGATTTGTCATCTACCACAGTATCATCTACAGCTCCCTAAGCAATGAATCATCTCTTTTTTTTTCCTGCTTAAAAATCGCTTCAGTTTCTGCAACTTGCAGCCAAAATGTCCACACGAATATATGTGCCATTTTTACAGCACTTACTTTTTAAGTTTAGTCTTCACATACAGGAAGACTTTTTTTTTGATGTGCCATTATATCTGCTCTGTTAGCTTTGAAAATGTGCAGAGATGTGTGAGGACCACCATAATCAAGATATGCAACAGTTTCATCATACCCCAAAATACCCTTGTGCTACCTATAACCCTTTACAACCAATCCCTGAACCCAAGCTCAGCCATTGGGAATAAATAACCTGTTCTCCATCCCAATAGTTTTGCCTTTTCCAGACTGTTATATAGATGCAACCATAGAGAATATAGCCTTTTGTATCCGGCTCCATTCACTTAGCAAAGGGATTGGCAAACTTTCTCTGTAAAGGGCCAGGTAATAATTACTTTCATCTTTGTAGGCCATATAGTCTCTTGCAACTATTCAACTCTGCCATTGTAGCATGAAAACAGCCACAGACAATGCATAAATGAATGGGTGTTGCTGGATTTGGCCTGAAACCAAAGAGTTTGCTGACACCTACTTTAGCATCATACATTTGAGGGTCATCAATCTTGCCTGTATTAATAGTTTGTTCCTTTAGATGACTGAGTAATATTCCATTGTGTAGATATATCACAGTGTATTTATCCATTCAACAGGTGAAAGGCATTCTGATTGTTTCCAATTTTGGGTGATTATAAGTAAAACTGTGTCATAGTCTGAATGTGTCCCTCAAAATTTATATGTTGAAACTTAATCACCAATATAATAATATTAAATGGTGGGACCTTTAGGAGGTGATTAGGTCATGAGGGATCCTCCCACATGAATGGAATTTAGGCCTTTATTAAAGAGGTTTTATATAGGGTTCAGCTCTTTTGTTCCTCTGGTCTTCCACCAGGTGAGGACAGAGCATTTGTCCCCTCTAGAGGATGCATCAATAAGGTGACATCTTGAAAGCAGAGAGGCTGGGTCCTTGCCAGACACTAAACCTACTAGAACCTTGATCTTGGGCTTCTTAGCCTCCAGAACTGTGAGAAATAAATTTCTATTCTTGCCAGGTGTGGTAGCATCACTTATGGTACCAGTTATTCAGGAAGCTAAGATGGAGGATTGCTTGAGCATAGGAGTTTGAGGCTGCAGTAAGCCAAGATCATGCCACTAAACTCCATCCTGGGTGACAGAGTGAGATCCTGCCTCGAAAAAAATATGTTCTTTATAAATTCCCCCATCACAGGCATTTCATTATAGGAGCACAGACAAGATTAAGACAAACTGCTGTCAACATTTGTGTACACATTTTTGTATAAGCTTGTTTCATTTCTCTTGGGTAAAATACCTAGGAGTAGGATTGCTGGGCTGTATAGTTGCTTGTTGCTTTTTTAGCTTTATAAGAAAATTATGGGGGTGGGGGAGGTGCCAAGATGGTTGTCTAAAAGCAGCTAGTGTGTGCCACTCTCACAGAGAAAAGATAGAGTGGCCAGTAAACACTAGCTCTTCAACTGGATCATCCTGGAGGGCACATTGGGATTCATCAAGGAAACAATGTGACCCACAGAAAACAGGGAAGAGCAAGACAGGACAGCTGCCCACCAAGGATTGGCATGGAGCCAAGGGAGGGTCCCCACCATGGAAAAATGGTGAGTGAGTGAGATGCCTTAGGACCCACACTTCTGCCATGAACCTTTGCAATCTTAGGCGCAGGCAATCCCCGCAACCCCTACCCACTAGAGTCTTCAGACTGACACTGAAAACATACCAAGCACTCTCTCAGACAACAAGCACAATAAAAATAGAAATCAGTAGTAAGATCTCTCAAAACCATACAATTAAATGAAAATTAAACAATCTGCTCCTGAATTACTTTTGGGTAAACAATGAAATTAAGACAAATATCAAGAAATTCTTTGAAACTAATGGATATAAAAATGCCACATACCAGAATGCCTGGGACACAGCTAAAGCAAGGTTGAGGAAAGTTTATCGTGCTAAATGCCCACATCAAAAAGTCAGAAAGATCTCAAATTAACAACCTAACATGACGCCTAGAGGAACTTGAAAACCAAAAGCAAACCAATCCCAAAGCTAGCAGAAGAAAAGAAATAACCAAAATCAGAGCTGAACTGAATGAAATGGAGATGAGAAAAACCATATAAAGGATCAATTAAACCAAAACTTTATTTTTTGAAAGAATAAATAAGATTGATAGACTACTAGCTAGATTATTAAAGAAAAAAAGAGGCCAGGCGTGGTGGCTCAAGCCTGTAATCCCAGCACTTTGGGAGGCCGAGATGGGCGGATCACTAGGTCAGGAGATTGAGATCATCCTGGCTAACACGGTAAAACCCTGTCTCTACTAAAAAATACAAAAAACTCGCCGGGCGAGGTGGCGGGCGCCTGTAGTCCCAGCTACTCGGGAGGCTGAGGCAGGAGAACGGCATGAACCTGGGAGGTGGAGCTTGCACTGAGCTGAGATCTGGCCAGTGCACTCCAGCCTGGGCAACAGAACCAGACTCCATCTCAAAAAAAAAAAAAAAAGAAAACAAAAAAAAGAATATCCTAATAAAGACAAATGAAAAAGCGGACATTACCACTGATTCCATAGAAATATTTAAAAAAACTCAGAAACTACTATGAACACCTCTATGCACACAAACTAGAAAACCTAGAAAAAATGGATAAGTTACTGGAAACATACAACCTCCCAAGATTGAATTGGGAAGAAATTGAATCCCTGAACAGACCAATAATGAGTTCTAAAGTTGAATCAGTAATAAAAACCTGCCAACCAGATAAAACCTTGGACCAGACAGATTCACAGCCAAATTCCACCAGATGTATAAAGAAGAGCTGGTACCAATCATACTGAAACTATTCCAACAAATTGAGGAGGACGGAATCTGTCCTAACTCATTCTATGAGGCCAGCATCATTCTGATGCCAACTTGGCAGAGACACACACACAAAAGAAAACTTCAGACCAATATCCCTGATGAACATAGATTGAAAAATTCTCAACAAAATACTAGAAAACTGAACCCAGCAGCACATCAAAAAGCTAATCCACCATGATCAAGAAGGCTTTATTACTGGGATGCAAGGTTGGTTCAACATATGCAAATTGAATGTGATTCATAGCATAACTATAACTAAAAATAACCACATGATCATCTCATTAGACACAGAAAAGGCTTTCAATAAAATTCAACAGCCCTTCATGCTAAAAACCTTCAATAAACTAGGCAATGAAGGTAAATGCCTCAAAATAATGAGCACTCTCTTTGACAAACCCACAGCCAACATCACACTGAATGGGCAAAATCTGAGAACATTGAGAACCAGAACAAGGATGCCCACTTTCACTACTCCCATTCAACATAGTACTGGAAGTCCTAGCCAGAGCAATCAGGTAAGAGAAAGAAAAAAAGACACCCAGATAGGAAAAGAGGAAGTCAAACTATCTCTCTTTGCAGACGATATGATACTATACCTAGAAAACCCCACAGTCAAGGCGAAGGAGAGCATTGGGACAGATACCTAATGCACGCAGGGCTTAAAACCTAGATGATGGGTTGATAGGTTCAGCAAACCACCATGGCAGATGTATATCTATGTAACAAACCTGCACATTCTGCACATGTATTCCAGAACTTAAAGTAAAAGAAAAAAGAAAAAAGAAGGCCGGGCCTGGTGACTCACACCTGTAATCCCAACACTTTGGGAGGTCGAGGCAGGTGGATCATGAGGTCAGGAGTTTGAGACCAGCCTGACCAGCATGGTGAAACCCCATCTCTACTGGTGCGTGCCTGTAATCCCAGCTACTCGGAGACTGAGGCAGGAGAATCGCCTGAAACCGGAAGGCAGAGGTTGCAGTGAGCCAAGATTGCCACTGCACTCCAGCCTGGGTAACAGAGTAAGACTGTCTGAAAAAAAAAAAAAAAAAAATGCTGCGGGAAGTCAGGGGCCCCAAACGGAGAGACTGGCTGAAGCCGCAGCAGAAGAACATAAATTGTGAAGATTTTATGGACATTTATTAGTTCCCCAAATTAATGCTTTTATAAATTCTTACGCCTGTCTTTACTGCAATCTCTGAACATAAATTGTGAAGATTTCGTGGACACTTATCACTTCCCCAGTCAATACGCTTGTGATTTCCTATGCCTGTCTTTACTTTAATCTCTTAATCCCGTCATCTCCGTAAATTGAGGAGGATGAATGTCACCTCAGGACCCCTGTGATGATCTGCATTAACCGCACAAATTGTTTCTAGGAGCATGTGTGTGTTGAACAATATGAGAATATTGGGCACCTTGAAAAAAAGAAAAGCAGGATGACAGGCAATCTTCAGGGAAACAAGGGAGATGGCCTTGACTCTGACTGCAAGTGAGCCAGGTGGGAACAGAAGGGCCTTATTTCTCTTCTTTCAAAAGCGCCAAATAGGAGAAATATCACTGAATTCCTTTTCTCCGAGCAAAGAACATCCACTGAGAAAGAAATGTGGCCCTGAGGCGTAGGTCTATAGACGGACCCCCTGTTGAGGCGGCTGGCCCTGTTGTGCAGCTGCAAGCCGAAGGGATGACAATAAGCCCCGTGCGCCGCTGCGTAGGTGCTCCCAGGCTTATTAGGAGGAGGAAATTCGCCGCCGCCTAATAAATTTGGGCAGGGCAGGTTGTCTGCTCTCAAACCCTGTTCCGATAAGATGTTATCAATGACCAATGCATGCCTGAAACTTCCATTAGCAATTTTAATTTCGCCCCATCCTGTGGTCCTGGATCCTTCGCCCTGCCTCCACTTGCTTTGTGAGTATTGTTTATTACCTGTTGAAGTGGATCTCTGTTGGAGCCCACACCCTATTCATGCACTCCCCTCCCCTTTTGAAAATTTGCTAATAAAAACTTGCTGGGTTTTACAGCTCAGAGAGCATTATGGAACCTGCCGATGTGTGATGTCTCCCCAGGGCACCCAGCTTTAAAATTTCTTTCTTGTACTCTTTCCCTTTATTTCTCAACCAGCTGAGATTCTTAGGGAAATAGAAAAGAACCCATGATAAACATCAGGGGTGGGGTTTCCCCTGATAAAGAAAGAAAAGAAAAGAAAACCCCATAGTCTTCTAGGCTTCTAGGTATAATATCATTCTTCCAGGGTTTATAAAACCCTAGAAGAAGATCTAGAAAATGCCATTTTGGACACTGGTCTGGACAAAAACTTTATGATGAAGACTCCAAAACAATTGCAACAAAACAAAATTGACAAGTGAGACCTAATTAAACTAAAGAGCTTCTGCACAAAAAAAGAACTATCAATAGAATAAACAGACAACCTCCAGAGAAGGATTAATTATTTGCAACCTATGTATCCAACAAAGGTCTAATATCTAGACTCCATAAGGAACTTAAACAAATCAACAAACAAAAAACAAATCACCCCATTTAAAAATGGGCAAAGGACATGAACAAACACTCCTCAAAAAAGACATTCATCTAGTCAACAAGCATATAAAAATGTTCAAAGTCATTAATCATTAGGGAAATGCAAATCAAAAGCAAAATGAGATGCCATCTTATACCAGTCAGAATGGCTATTATTAAAAAGTCCAAAAATAATAGGTGCTGGCAAGGTTGTAGAGAAAAGGGAACACATACATGGCTGGTGGGAATGTAAATTAGTTCTGCCACTGTAAAAAGCAGTCTGGAGATTTCTCAAAGAACTTAAAATAGAACCACCACTTGACCCAGCAATCCCATTACTGGGTATATAACCAAAGAGGTATATGTCATTCTACTATAAAGACACATGCATGTGTGTGTTCATCACTGCACTATTCACAATAGCAAAGACAAGGAATCAATATGGATGCCCATCAATGGTAGACTGGATAAAGAAAATTTGTTACATGTACACCATGGAATATAATGCAGCCATAAAAAGAATGAGATCATGTCCTTTGCAGAAACATAGCTAGACGATGAGTAAGCCAGTTATGTGTCAAATTAATGTTCTGTTTAAAGACTAATGTTTCTTAGTCATAAATACCACTAATTCAGCATAACTATTTTATAAGAATAAAACAGACAAAAAAGAATGAGTTCACAAGATGCAATATTTTCACTATACTTTTCATAGTAATCCGATCCCAATGTTAATTCAAGTTTCAAAAATAAATAAAAGCATTCAGAGAAATTTTTTTTAAAAGAAAATGACAATCTATTTTCCAGAGTGGCTGTGCCATTTTTCGTGCCCAGCAGCAATATATGACAATTCTACTTGTGCCTTATGCTAGATAGCATTTGTTAGCATTAGTTTGTTTCTTAAAAATTTTTTGCCATTCAAATAGGAGTATAATAATATCTCGTGTTTTTAATTTGAATTTGGATTTCCCTAATGAATAATTATGTTAAGCATTTTTTCAGGTGTCTATCAATCTACCTTTTTTTGGTGAAGTGTTTATTCAAATCTTTTGCCCATTTTTTATTGGGTTATTTGCTTTTATTGACTATTAAGATTTAAAACAATATTCTGGATACAAATTATTTGTCATATATGTGATTTTGTATATTTTCTCTCAGTCTGTAGCTTGTCTTTTTATTCTTTTAATGGTACCTTCCACCAATTCTACCTCTCAATACCTTGTGGGATAGAATTTCAACACATGAACTTGTAGGGGATACACACATTCAGTCCACTGCAAGCAGAATTTAAAAAATAGTTTTATTCTTTTGCAGGGAAAAAGTTTTTAACTTTTGATGAAGTTATATTGATGAATGTTTTCCTTTAGAGTAATGCTTTTGGAGTCATATCTGAGATCTCTTTCTCCAACCTGAGGTCACAAAGATTTTCTCCTATGTTTTCTTCTGAAAGTTTTATATTTTATATTTTATATTTGGGTTTATAATCCATTTGGGTTAATTTTTATATGAGGTGTATAACATCAAGGTCCTTTTTTGCATATTGCTGTGCAATTATTCCAGCTGAAAAGACTGTTCTTCCTCTACTATTCTTTCTTTGTCTTTGTATAATTGCTAAAAATCAGTTGACCACATTTCAGTGAATCTATTTCTGAGATGTCTATTCCTGCCATGGATCTACATTTTGCAAACATCACACTATCTTGATTTCTGTTATTTTACAGTAAATCTTCAAATTAGGTAGTGTTGCTAGGATCAGACAACAGCTCTGTTTTACCACTTGTGGGTGGTGGTTCTCACATTCAGTTTTCAAAGCCTATGTATGTGAACGACTAAGGGGTCAGTCTAGGACTTGGGCAGTGAGGATAGATCATAGTTAGTTTCCCTTTTCTTACAGTTTTAGCTACCTGGGGTGTCATGCAATACTATACATTTGTGGTTGCCCTTGGAGTGAATTGATGAGAGAAAGAGAGAACAACCATATGAATTCCTTTTGCTGATTCCTCTGACTAGTGAGACAAGTTTTCTCTGGGCTTGTAGATGCTCATGCCAGGGCTGCCACCACTGCTACAGCAGGGCATCTTCCTGGTTCAGGTTGGCCTTAAGGGAGAGGGAAAAAAGGGAGGAGGAATGATATGGTTTGGCTGTGTCCCCACACAAATCTGATCTTGAACTCCCATGTGTTGTGGGAAGGACCTAGTGGGAGATAACTGAATCATGGGAGCAGGTCTCTCCTGTGCTGTTCTCATGATAGTGAATAAGTCTCACGAGATCTGATAGTTTTAAAAAGAGAAGTTCCCCTGCACAAGCTCTCTCTCTTTGCCTGCTTCCATCCATGGAAGATGTGACTTGCTCCTCCTTGCCTTTTACCATGATTGCAAGACTTCCCCAGCCATGTGGAACTGAAAGTTCAATTAAACCTCTTTCTTTTTTAAATTGCCCAGTCTTGGGTATGTCTTTATCAGAAGCATGAAAACAGACTAATACAGGGAAGGATGTCTTAGTCTGCTCAGGCCCTTATAATAAATTTCTATAGGCTTCATGGCTTAAAAACAATAGAAATTTGTTTCTCATAGTTCTGGAGGCCAGAATTCCAAGATACAGGTGCCAACATGATCAGGCTCTGGTGAGGGCCCTTTTCTGAGCTGCCCACTGTAGACTTCCCACTGCATGCTCTAACAGTGAAAGGAGCAAGGCAGCTCTCTTGGGACTCTTTATTTACTTGTTTTTAGAGACAGAGTCTTACTATGTTGCCCAGACTGAACTCGAATTCCTGGGGTCAAACCATCCTCCTGCCTCAGCCTCCCGAGCAACTGAGATTACAGGTGCACTACTGTGCCCAACTGGGGCCTCTTTTATAAGGGCACTAATCCCTATCATGAGGGCTCCATTTCCATGACCTAATCCTCCCCCAAAGACCCCACCTCCTGATATCATCACCTTACAGGTTAGGATGTCAACATGTGAATTTTGTGGGGGGAACAAACATTCAGTCCATTGCATTGCAAAAGGGGATCCCCAATATTCCAGCTGCATCCCTTCCCCAGTCTTTTGGCTAGAAAGAGGCAGTTTCTCTTGTAATTTTTGCTGTCTACACCCACTGTGCAGTTTCCAGAATTGGCTTACCTTCAGGTCAAAGCTGGGAGATTGAGGAGAGAAAGAAATACAGAAAACTCAAGATTGTGTTGGGTTGTGCTTCAAGTTTTGATGTTCCTTCCCAATCTACGCGCTATTGTTTACTTTTCAAAGTCCTCAAGTAGTTGCTTTTTATATTTTGTCCAGATTTTAGTTATCAGTGAGGGATGGTCTATATTGGGCTTACTCAATCTTGGCCAGCACCAGAAGTTCACACTGCTTATTTTAAGGCTAGTCTTTAAGATTTTTATATTACACTAAAAATTGAAAGTAATCTTTTTTCTCCTTATTTGGAAACTGTGTTCTGTTTCTGTTTATGATGCCCTGTTATGTCAGCCTCTATACCCTACTGAAATTATGCTTTTAATCTGACACTTAATCATCGTACCTATAACCTGAGAAATCCTTATTTCCTTTTTGTGTTTCATTTGTATATTAGGCTATAATGAAACAGTTCAATGAGAAAGTGCCAGATTATTAAAATAAAATCTTATATGAGTTTTTGATTCTCTCAGATAATGTGATCACTTGGAACTACCAAAGATACAGTATTTATCTGATTTTTCAACTGTATTGGTTTTCTTATGACGTGAAAGATATGAAAGAACACACCAGGAGAGAAAGCAGAAGAACCGAACTATGTGTGCACATCCTGCTTTCCCATTACCCACATTCCTAAAACTTGTTAAAAATGCACAATGGGTCATACTCCAAATTCCCAACAGTTAAAAGTATAAATCAAGAGAGATGCACTTTAATCCTGAAACTACCAATTACTGGTTATGTGACCTTTGATAATTTACTTAATTTCTTGGATTTAATTTTCTTGTTCGCTAAATGGGTTCATGGGACTACGTCTCTAAAACTTTTCTTACATATACACTATGGAATACTATGCAGTCATAAAAAGAATGAGAACACATCAACACAAAGAGGGGAACAACAGACACAGGCAACCAAAGCAAAAATTGACAAATGGATTCAATCAAGCTAAAAAGCTTCTGCACAACAAAGGAAACAATCAATGAAGTAAAGAGACAACCTATAGAATGGGAATAAATATTTGCAAACCATCCATTTTACAAGACATTAATAACCAGGCTATATAGTGAACTCAATTCAATAGCAAAAGAACAAATAATCCAATTGAAGAATAGGCAAAAAATCTGAATAGACATTTCTCAAAAGAAGGCATACTAATGACCAAAAAGTATGTGGAAAAAAATGATCTACAGGGAAATGAAAATCAAAACCACAATGAGTTATAATTTCACCTTAGTTAAAATGGCTATAATGGAAAAGACAAAATAAACGCTAGCAAGGCTGCACAGAAAGAGGAATTCTTGTACACTGTGACACTGTGAGTGGAATGTAAATTAATACAGCCACTATAGAAAAGAGTAGGAAACTTCCTCAAAAAAACTAAAAATAGAACTACCATATGATCCAGCAATCTCAGTTTTTGGTAAATATTCAAAAGAAAGGTATATAGAAGAGATATCCACACTCTTATGTTTATTGCAGCACTATTCACGATAGCCAAGATATGAAATCAACCTAAGTGTTCATTATTGGATGAATGAATAAAGAAAGTGTGGTACATATATGCAATGGAACATGATTCAGCCATAAGAAAGAATAAAATCTTGTCACTTGCAGCAACATGGTTGGATCTAGAGGACATTAAGTTAAAGGAAACAAACCAGTCATAGAAAGACAAATGTTGCATCTTCTCACTCATATTTGAGAGATAAAATAATTGATCTGTTTACCAGAAGAATGTTTACCAGATGCTGGGAGGGGCATCAGAGGATGATGAGAGATTGATTAATGGATACAAAAATACATTTAGATAGAAGGAATAAGTTCTATTCAATAGCACAATAGAGAGATTATAGTTAACAATAATTTATTGTATATTTCAAAGTAGCTAGAAGATTGGAAATGCTCCCAACACAAAGAAATGATAAATATTTAAGCTGATAGATATACCATTATTCATATTTGATCAGTATACAACATATACAATATCAAAATATCGCAAGTACCTTGTAAATATGTACAACTGTTATGTATTCACAAAATTTTTAAAATTTTTTAAAGAATTTAAAATTTTAAATAAATATGATAACATAAGAATGTCAAACACATATAATATTTTTCATAAAACAATTGGAAAAGTCTAAGAAATCACGACAACAAATCACCAATAGATGAAAATATTAACTTTTGACAAATTTGTTAGGTTTGGCCAATCTCAGTTCCCCTTTCCTTCCTGTGGTTTTATACTTTAGAAATTTAGATAAATATTACCATACCATATGTATATTTTGAAACTTTCTTTTTCCTTCAACTGTAGCCCACTGACACTTGCTCCTCTCGTTCATTCACATGACCTGTTTTATTGTTTAACATCGAACAACTGTACAAACATTTATCCATTCTCTTTTTGGCAATTGTTATATTGTTTACTGGTTTATACTACTGCAAACAATAATGTCGTATTTCTACCATCTTATTTTGTATTTTCTGCTTGCCTTTATTTTTCTTTTCTTTAAGTTTTCCCCTGTAATTTTATGCATTACAAATTACCTGTATTTTTGTAGCCAGTCAAATTTAGCAGTGGGGAGTAGTATATTACTCTTAATTTTTAAATACAAATATTTAGCTATATATTTTTTCTAAGAATGTTTAAGGTTTTTCAGTATTTTAATATTCCCATATAGGACATAGGCCTTAGTCTGCTTTAGCTAGTCATTGAGCAAGTCTCCTGTTATTTTCACCTGATTTTAATTTTTACATTTTGTTAACACAAAAATTAGGAGAAACTGTATAGTCAATAGCTAATTAAGACTTGTTTTATGATGAATTTTGTTTCTTGTAACTCAGGCCTTTTGTATTTGTTTCTTTTTTGCACAGTTCATCCTTTAATAATCTTTTAGTATGAGTTAGTGAGTTGTAAACATTTTAGGGTTTGGTATGAAAAATATCTTTTTTTTCTTTACAATTCGGTGATGTAAAACGTTTATTTATTTATTTATTTATTTATTTATTTTGAGCTGTAGTTTTCGATCTTTATTTATCAGGCACTTTTACAATTAAGAAATTGTTTTTGGATTTTTTATTTTTTTATTTTTTATTTTATTATACTTTAAATTTTGGGGTACTTGTGCCAAATGTGCAGTTTCGTTACATAAGTATACACGTGCCATGGTGGTTTGCTGAACCCATCAACCCGTCATCTACATTAGTTATTTCTCCTAATGCTATCCTCCCCTAGCCCCCTACCCCCAACAGGCCCTGGTGTGTGATGCGCCCCTCCCTGTGTCCATGTGTTCTCACTGTTCAACTCCTGCTTATGAGTGAGAACATGCGGTGTTTGGTTTTCTGTTCTTGTGATAGTTTGCTGAGAATGATGGTTTCCAGCTACATCCATGTGCCTACAAAGGACACGAACTCATCCTTTTTTATGGTTGCATAGTATTCCATGGTGTATATGTGCCACATTTTCTTAATCCAGTCTGTCACTGATGGACATTAGGGTTGATTCCAAGTCTTTGCTATTGTGAATAGTGCTGCAATAAACATACGTGTGCATGTGTCTTTATAGCAGCATGATTTATAATCCTTTGGGTATATACCCAGTAATGGGATGGCTGGATCAAATGGTATTTCTGGTTCTAGATCCTTGAGGAATTGCCAGACTGTCTTCCACAATGATTGAACTAATTTACACTCCCACCAACAGTGCAAAAGTGTTCCTATTCCTCCACATCCTCTCCAGCATCTGTTGTTTCCTGACTTTTCAATGTTTACCATTCTAACTGGCATGAGATGGTATCTCATTGAGGTTTTGATTTTCACTTATCTAATGATCAGTGATGACGAGCTCTTTTTCATGTGTTTGTTGGCCGCATAAATGTCTTCTTTTGAGAAGTGTCTGTTCATATCCTTTGCCTACTTTTTGATGGGGTTGTTTGCTTTTTTCTTATAAATCTAAGTTCTTTGTAGATATTAGCCCTTTGTCAGATGAACAAATTGCAAAATTTTCTCCCATTCGGTAGGTTGCCTGTTCATTCTGATGATAGTTTCTTTCATTTATAATTTATCTGGGCTTAATAAAATTCTGGACTGGAAATTTTTGTTCCTTTAGTACTTTAAAGATATTAATGTATTATCCTCTGTCATTCATTGTTGCCTGTGACAAATATGCTGTGTAATTGGCATTCTTTTGTAATAAAAGCTAACATGTTTCAAGTGCCTACTCTGTACCATATGTTGAGTACAAATTTTAACTCACTTCTACTTTACCACAACCCTCATAAGTAAGCATTGTTAATATTTTCGTGTACTAGATAGGGAAATAAGAGCACCAAGAGTTGAAGTATCTTGATCAGTGTGCACAGTCAATTAGTGGTAGATCTGGGAGTGTGTATTTATCACGATCTGAGTGTGCTTTGGGGCCAATGAATTATATCTTTCTCCCTTTTTTCTTTTTCTTTTTTAGTGAAAGTAAATTTATTAAGTGAAGGAATAAAGAATGGCTACTCCATAGACAGAGCAGCCTATATCTTTCAATTCTGCAAAATTCTGAGCTGAAATCTCTTCAAAATCTGTGCTTTTCAACTATTCCCTTCTTATTCTTATCAAACTCTTGTGTTGACAAAGGCTTTGTGTATGGTTGTGCAGATAACACACTGCATGACCCTGGGGCTCTTCAAACCAGAGTAGTCTATGTGCCTTCTCTTTTTGACTTATTTTCAGGCAATTCACCTAAAGACATTTTCATCAATTATCAAAAAATTGAGGTTTAAATAAAGAAATTTGTACTACATGTTTGTAAATTAGCTATTACATATCTGGTGCTCCAGGGAAGAAAATTGTTTCTGATGACTAATTGCCAAGTAATTCAGGTTGACCTCAATTTCTCAAATAAAAATAATAATGACAATGATAATACCTTTCTCATGTGTCATGTTCTACTGTCTTAAAAGTAATTCATGCACAATATTTAACCTAATGTTTACCACAACCTTGTGAGCTCATTGGGAAGTATGGAATCATTATACCTATTTGACAGATAGGGGACCAGATCTTACAGAAATCAATTAGCCTATGTAGGGTTACAAAGCTATTGAAGGCCAATTGGACCCATGTCTTTTGAGTCTTAAACTGTTCTTACAACATTTTAAAGAACTAAAAACATTCACAGAGAGGTTCAAGAGCAGAATAAGACCTTTGGAAATCAATAGGGTCTAGTGAAGCACCACTGGCTTATCATTACTGTGATTAATTTTACCATAAAATAAACTGTGTTAAGTAACACAATAAAATATAATACAGTGTGAAAAAAACTTTGGGGTGGACATGCAATTGTTTAATTGCCAATGGTTTTCCATGACTGAATGAATTCTAGGCACCATAGGATGGTATAGATGGCCTTTTACATTTTGGCTCCTCCTCTCATTTGTCTGGTAGCTTTTCTTATTATTCCTGTTCCCAGCACTATAATTTTTCATCATTTCTAAAATACCTTGAGCCATTTCAGAGCTGGCATTTCTCTTCTCTCTGTTTTTTCTGCCTCCTTTATAGGGCCCGTGGGGCAGACCACCTGTGAGGTTCCTGTGGATGAGATAACCTAATCTGTGACTTCTTTGCCAGTTTTCTTTTTATGTGTCTCTTTCTTTTCCACTGAGCTGTGAGCTCCTAGAGAATGGAGGCTAGTCCTTATTTAAATCCACACAGTTCTTAGCACAGGTCTTGGGCCACACCCAGTAAGTACCTTACATTTTGTGAATGAATGAATAAAATGAAACAAAAAAGTACTTTCTAATATAACATTTCTAAGAAGTTTTACAATTTGAAGGCACCCTTGTATGTCAATGGTTTGAATGTGTCTCCAAAATTCACATTGAAACATAGTCCCCATTGTGGGGGTATTAAGAAGGGGGGCCTTTGGGGAAGTGATTAAGTCATGAGGGCTCTACCTCATGCATGGATTAGTGCTTTACAAAAGGGCTGGAGACAACTAGGTTAGGCTCCTTTGCTCTTTTGCTCCTCCACCATGTGAGGACACAGTATTTGTCCCCTAATGGCTGATGTCTTGATCTTGGACTTCCCATCCTCCAGAACTATCAGAAAATAAACTTCTGTTGTTTATAAATTACACAGTCTCGGGTATTTTGTTATAGTAACACAAACAGATTAATACCTAACCTTTTACTTTCAAGCTCTCTGAAAAATACAAAGTGCTACCTTAATATATGACAAAGGAATGATAAACAAATTAATCAAAGAATGAGTTAGTGGATCATAACAATGAAATATTTTAATACTTCTATGTGTGGGGTTTAATAATACCTACTTTCACTTTAAAATTTAATGTAGTCAGTTTCATGTGCCACTAACTCTTACTTTGCTGACATTTAAATCTATAAGCTCACAAACTTAATCCCTAAAATAAATGCAATGTAAAAAGTTTAAAATTTGTCAGGGAATTTGAATGAAGGAGTATGGGCAAATACAACTTGCCATGTTACATATTGATTTCATCATTTCTGACCTTGGAAAATATAATCAATGTTTATCATGGCAGCCAATGAGGAATAGTGGGGGCTAAATGAGCTTCCTGTGTTATTCATTCTGATTATAAGTGAAACAAAAGGGATCCACCATGAATTATGTCTGTGGCGAAGTTGAGTAAACCTGTATGCACCGTCACAGTGTGACTGAAATGTTATCGAATCCGTGGTGAGTTGCCCTTCTGAATGCTGTTTGCCTTGCGGGAGCAGCAGGCAGGCAGCTCTTCCTCAGTTCAGTGATTTTACTGCATATATACAATCTCAGCCATGTGCAACAGAAAATACTTGGCAGCACTAGACAGACAAGCCATAAATGACACAATGGCTGTTTCAGAGAGTCCCAATGCAAGGAATGGTGCTGTTTGATAAGTGTTAAAAAAAGGGACAATGTACACAAGGCATTCCATTACACTATCAAAGCCAGATTAGAGAAAATCCTGTCTCTTTGTTAGTTTTGTAAGCAGGCAAGGAAGGAGAAATACAAGGAAATATTCAACGAGAAAAAAATATATAAAAGCACTCTTTCGCACCTGACCAAGTACATGTGCAACTAACTCTTACTTTGCTGACATTTAAATCCACATTATACGAGGAATTTAAGAGCTATTGAGGGAGGTGCTACTATGGAGATAGAAAATTCCATCATGTGGTTCTGTGTGCTGGTCTACTATCTCTTCTCCATTCAAAAAGTATTAATAAGGCTCTTGCTAGGATACATAAAAAATGTAAAGGAAGAAGTCCTTGCTTGGTGAAAATGCACTTTGGCATTTTCAATTGGATTATTGTTAGAGGTTATAATGCAGAGCACCAGGTTTTTGCATGAATACATTTCCCCATACAGAGTCCAGACAGTTCTATGTTACGCTGCATTCCATGATAAGCTTATCATGGAGATATTTGCTTTGGGAAGCATTTAGCATCTTTGGAGTTTAGGAATGTTGTTTAGGAAATGATTTCTTCAAGTCACTTAGCACTAGTATCTATTTTAGCAGAGGGCAAGAGTTAGGGGTGTTTTCTTTATTCACATATTCATTCAGCAATTTACTTATTTCCAAAGGCTTTTTATTAATCTGTCCTTTTCCTAGGCCATCTTAGAAATCTCTGTAAAGCATGTCAATAAAAACTAAATTATACTTCCTTCGTAACTAGATATTAATGCTAGGTGTCAGTTACTTATAAAGTCCTGCATCTTTTTTACTAACACAGTCATGAAAATGAGCACAGACCCAAAATCTCATAGGCTAAAATATCTGCCAAAATGGAAATCAGGAGGCACTTTTCCTTGTGTGGGATTCTGTTTGTGGGCTTTCAGAGCAACTGGCTACAAGCATGTTAATGCAATCAATCATCACAAGTTGAACATGAGAATTGGAGAAGGTAGGGGAAACATCAGGAAATGTGAGTGCATTGCATTTTGGAGGTCTTACCTTATTTAAAATAATACTCTGATATGTTATTCCAAGCTTCTGAGGGATAAACTGCCTCTCTCTGTTTTGACTACATTTTCTCAATTATTTGGCATTTGGAACAAATACTTTTTACATTACATTACACTGTTTAATTCAACAAACATTTTAAAGCTTCTGCTTACACTGTTCAACTGAGAACTGCAAACATTTCTTAGGAAACAAGGAGCCCTAAGACCCCACTGGACCTCCCCTCTGCACCACAGAGCCAGAGTTCACTCCCTTCTCCAGAGTCATGTGTTAGAAAGTCTAACTAACGGGAGCATAAACAGTGGTAAGTTTCTGGAGTCTAAATTTTACGTAGGAGTCCATTTAACCAATTTTATATTAGAATTACTAATACTACATGATAGAACTGAATGTAAAATTCACACAAATTTTTAAGATAAAGCACAGCTCCAAAGAAATACCATCCTGAAGCAGTCTGAAGGCCTATACTCCTCTGCTGTAAGTGGTACCTAGGGAGAAACTGTGAGAACATTCTGTGCAAGACAAGTTATTAGGCATGGAGCACTGGGAAGTAAAAAGAGGTTAGCCAGGGTCTTTTTTACTCATGGAACTTATAATTAGGAAGTAGAAGATGTGTTTACCATGAACACAAACAAAAACTGCAGAAAGATACCAGGGAAAGATCAGTTCTGATCAATAGAACTACCATATGAGTGTTGGTACCTGAAAAGGGCCTAGAAATTAGAGTTTCAACAGGTAGAGTGTGTGGAAGGGCTTTCCAGGTGGAGGGGTCAACCTATGCAAAGGCACAGAGGCACGAACCAAGATGACAGATTTATCAAGCCATGTCAGTGTGGCTGCAATATAAGGTAGGGCACTGGGAGGAAGACTTATCAAAAGTCATGTTTATGTATATATTTATTGTGTTGTTTCAGACAAACCAATGCCCAGTTTTTAAAGAAATCTTCTAGTGAATAACTGACTTTGTAAAGTGAGAATGACTTTCCCACCTATCTGTAAAAAAAGATTAGATTTTTAAATTGCTTTAGATTGGGACACAAACACATGATAGATTTTATGATAGATTCAGTGGCCAATTTTTCCTTCAATTGCCCACAGAGGTATTTTGTTTGTTTATCCCACAAATATGTATGTAATGGTAAATGGTAAATTTGTGTAATGGTAATGTCTACAATTACCAGGCACAAAGCTGAAACAAACTGGCAAAAAATGCCTCCCCACTCAACAAAAAATAGACAGAAATGTCAGAATATTCCTTTCTTTCTTTTTTTTTTTTTCTTTGAGACCGAGTCTCACTCTGTCCCCCAAGCCCCCAGACTCCCCAGGCTGGAGTGCAGTGGTGCGATCTCTGCTCACTCCAACCTCTGCCTCCTGGGTTCAAGTGATTCTTCTGCCTCAGCCTCCCATATAGCTGGGATTACAGGTGCACACCACCACACCCGGCTAATTTCTGTAGTTGTTTTAGTAGAGATGGGGTTTTGCTGTGTTGGCCAGGCTAGTCTCAAACTCCTGACCTCAAGTGAGCTTCCCGTCTTGGCCTCCCAAGGTGCTGGCGTTACAGGCGTGAGCCACCGCACCCAGCCAGAAATATTCCTTTCTAATGACTGATCATCCACTGCCATTCAGAGCATGCCTCTGACACAGGATCTTGGGAAGGCACAAAAAGTTGCTTGACAAAGCATGGAATTGGAAAAAAGGAAGATGGGAGTTTGATGGATGACTCACACAGGTCTCAGTGCAGTGATACAAAAGTGAATGACCTCTGTTGCATTAGAGGAAGCAGAATCATGTTGAGTGGCTAGATTTGGGGTTCAAAATTTGAGCCCAGCCCAGCCACAAACCAACTGTATAAACCCCTGGGATAGATATCTGGTCTCTCTTAAAGTTCCCTCATTTGTAAAATGTTATGTGAGTAGTAGTAATAGCTGACACTTACAGCAGCTACAATGAACCAACTAGACTAAATAGATTTTATGATAGATTCAGTGGCCACAGAAATGTCTGGTGCTTTCGCTCTCTCTCTCTCTCTGTATATATATATATCAATGACAACAACCTTTAGAGGCAAATGCTATTATTATCCCAGTTTTGTAGATGAGGAAACAGGCACTTCCACTTCCTACAGAAATGATGAAGGCTAATCTCTTCCGCGATCAATTATAAATGTCCCATTTCATGGTAGCAGGCATTACTTTCTTCAGATTTCTCCTAGAAGTGAGTCAATTTCTCTCTGCAATTGACTTTTAGGGGGTCTGGAAGGGCACGAACTCTGGTTCTGTGGTGCTGAGGGTAGGAACAGTGGGGTCTGAGGGCTTCTTGTCTCCTAAAATATCTAAAATCAAACACACATCATGGCCTAAGATATAATTTTATTTCCTCTTTCATTCCCCAAATTTCCAACTAGTCCATGAAAATAATTCATATTCTTTTAAAAATATTTTTACCCTTATTTTGTGTCAATTAGTAATCCTGACTTTAGTTTCTCAAGTGCATTCCCAACTTCACTTCCCCACAGTGCATTCTTCAGCTTCTCCTCAAACTAGCAGGAAAGGAGTCATGCCAAAGCATGGCCCCTTCTCCCTTGCTTTCTCCCATACCCTTGATATAATTATATTTCACTGTTTTCACCCAGCCACAGAAATTCATCATTTCGTGACCAAAATATGAACATTTGCTAGATCATATGTCTTTCTTCTCTAACTATCATGGAAAAAAACACTCTGAAGCTCTTTCATAATGTGTATTACACACCCAGATGAGAATAAACCTGGCTGAGGAGGTGTTGTGGACCAAATAGTTTTGCGCCCTCAAAATTCTGACGTTGAAGCTCTACCCCCTACCCCATGTGATGGCATTTGGAGATGGGGCCTTTGGAAGATAATTAGGGTTAGATTAGGTCATGAAGTGGGGCTCTCAGGATGGGATTAGTGTCTTCATAAAAAGGGACACCAGAAAGCATGCTCTCTCTGTCTCTGCCATGTGGGACACAATGAGAAAGTGGCCATCTGTAAGCCAGAAAGAGAGCCCGCACCAGAACCTGACCATGCTGGGGCCATGACCTCAGACCTCCACCTCCAGAACAGTGAGAAAATACATTCTGCTGTTTAAATCCACCCAGTTTATGATGTTTTGTTATGGCAACCCGAGCTGACTAATGCAATGAAGAAAGCTTCTAACCTGTTCTTCCTACCTGGATTACCAGAATCTTAAAAAAAAATGACGAATTATTTTGAAAGGCAGGTTATAATCTAGGTATGGCAAGGCTGACAGCTGAGGAAACAATTGCCATTGAAAAGATAATTTGTCATACTCAGAGATTCAGAGAGAAGGAGGCACACCACTCCATGGGGAGGCATGTGGAGAGGCACCTGGGTTGGTCAGGAGGCAGAAAGAGCTATGGGGGAAATGTGGACAAGAGCCTTTATTGTGGTTTCTCTGGGAAGAATCTGGTGAGGCAGGGTAACCATGCTTAGAATTGACTGGTTTGAATAATTTCAGTGGGCTCTAGGGCATAGGGATATCCCCAGTTGTCTGGTACCTGAGCCTGGGTGGTTAGGGCAGGTGGATAGTGGTCTCATGTGTAAGAGCTCAATAAAGTTAGGTAGTTGAGAGGGTATAGGGTCTGACTTGGTTGGTGTGCATAGAATAGGCACAATTACAGGTGAGTTGTTTATCTCTAGAAATTAGCTAACCCTGAAAGGAGAAATCTCTCCAGGATCATCAAAGCTGAAGATGTCAAAGCATCAAAGAATAAAAGACACGGTGATTACAACAATGTGGGCAATCTGATATAGACATGAATACTACAGAATCTCATTAATTCAACCCTTAATAAAGATTATCAAAAATCTTTGCTAAGTTACATTCATAACTTGATGAAGAGAATAACTTAATGGAGAACATATGGAATAAGAGCTATAAACAAATTACTCTAAATTAGCTTTTGCATAGTTATTTCCTACAAGCTACAAACATTACACACATTGGTATTTATGACTTCTAATGCACTAGAAATCCTCGGAACCCTTAACAGCATGGCTAAAGAAATGTGTTTTTTTTCTTTTCTACTTCAGTCCCTGTATCCCATTATTTGCTGCTCCCCTCTTCTAGTTTGTTGGAATGGTCACATCTTTATATTCATTACAACTAATTTCAAAATGTTTCATGCTCTTGTTCACCAACCACTGAAAACGTCTATTTTATTTTATTTTTTTAATTTTTTTTTTGACCCAGGCTGAATATTTAATTTAATATTTAATTAATTTTTGACCCAGGCTGGAGTGCAGTGGCACGATCTCTGCTCACTGCAAGCTCTGCCTCCCGGGTTCACGCCATTCTCCTGTCTCAGCCTCCGAGTAGCTGGGACTACCACCACGCCCGGCTAATTTTTTGTATTTTTAGTAGAGACGGGGATTCCCCGTGTTAGCCAGGATGGTCTCGATCTCCTGACCTCGTGATCCGCCTGCCTCGGCCTCCCAAAGTGCTGGGATTACAGGCGTGAGCCAACGCACCCGGCGAAAACTTCGATTTTAGAAAAGCAAAATCTTCCCCAAGGGCATTTCTGCAACTTTGTCAGTCTATTATTAACTTTAAAATTTGTTCAGGAGTTCCTCATGAAAGGCCCATTGACAATTACTTAACCTGGGAATCATGCTGATTGGCAGAGTTACAGAATTCCACTGATTTGTGTCTTGCTTAAGAGGTTTTTTATCTAATACTTGGTCATGAAACAAATTACATCCTCTTCTGTTAGCCTTAGAGTTTTACCTTTCAGCTTAGCTTTAATCCCCTTGGAGTCCACCTTGTCCCTGCTGTTCTTCCCTATGCTTCATGCAGACTCACTCTGCCTTTGCGGAGCTCTGCTAATCCCATGGAGGCTTTAGTGTGCTTTCACAAGGTGAGGGGCTTTTATTGGGGGTTTATTGCGTTCTCCCAAATCAAACTCTCTGTTCATATCCTCCTTCTGCCACTTAACAAATGCATGATATTCAGCAAGTTAACTTAATCTTTATAAGCCTTAGTTTCATCCTCTATAAATGAAGTTCATAATAATAATACTCACTTATAAGGTTATTGTGAGAATTAAATGAGATAATGCACATAACACACTTAGTGCAGCACCTGGTACATAATAAATGCTGAATAATGATTACAGTTACTACCGCAGATATCCCAACTTTGTTTTTCCTGAGAGGCTTCCTATATTTTGAGGTCATTTTTTACAAATTGTTGGCCTCATTCATTGCATTCATTTTACTAATTTAAGTCTCAACATGTAACTCTCTAAGTTTAACTACTAACTTCTGGACCTAGAATGCGGAGATTCTTGTAGTGTCTCCCAGATTTTATTTAATCTGAAGTTTTATAAATTCCTGTACTTGTAAACCTAAAGTAGGTAGGGCTGTATTATGACTTCTGTGCTTTCCTCCACAAAAAATAATAAAAAATTATAATTTGTGACTGAGTTGGTATAAAGACAAATATAATCCAGCCTGCATTTATTATTATATTCATTATTATTATGTCCTTTTTTAATTTTAAGAGACATTAAAATGAAAACATTTTCATGAAGCCCTAAAAGTATCATGGGCCCTAGTGCCTCCCATGCCTAAAAGTGAAGTCAGCCCTAATGGAGGACTCAGACCACAATGAGATTCAAAAAGTCCCAGTGAAGACACACTAAAGATATTGCTGTAGCTCTTTTGTTGATGGGAACAATGGAGCTATTACCAAAATCATTCTTGTAGTAAAATATTATAGAGTGAAAACAGTGTGAAACCCTCTTGAGACCATAGAGTTTAAGAACCGTAGTTCACTGATGTAAATTAGATTCATTGTCAAGGTGATCAGCTTTGAGTCAGAGAGAGGCAGAGCTTGAACTCAGTTCTCTTGATCACCAGGAAGTGTCTTCTTCACCATACTACCTATTGCTCTTCAAAGTTTTATTTGAGCTTATGCCAAAATGTAGTTTAAAATCTTTTGTTCCCTCAGGAAAGCAGTATCCTCCACTTCTACACTGCCACAGATATTATTGACGCTCACGGAACTGAAGATGACCTGTTAACTATGTGATGGGATTTGAAATCCCTTTTGCGTTACCAGCAACTATGTTTCAGTGTGAACTGACATTAGATTTATTTAAAATAGCTCTTATTAGTTCTCCTACCTGAGACAAACCAATTTAGCCATTAGTAGATGAACATCAGAGCCCTGATACATCATAGCCCTGATACATCATAGCCCTGATATAAGCAGAAAATGACATGCTTAAATGGGAAGAGTCAAATAGATGGAAAATAGTTGATGATGTTAAATGTTCAGTCAGTCAACAAATATTTGTTGATCATCTATCCTGTACCAGGTCCTATGCTAGGCACTGGTCATAGAAATTTGAAATGAAAGAATACTTTTTATCTTAATCTACAACATTATTTACTGACAGTGTTACACATATGAGTGGCAGTTTTGATTTCTGATTATAGAAGTAACATATGGTTATAGAGAACAATTTGTAAATTATCCTTTAACTTAGACATTGCATTTTATTTTGTATGTACAACACTTATAATAAACATTCTTTGCTTTCATTTATTTGAAAAAATAGTTTCTGTTAGCACAAAATTCTAAAAGTTGGTAGTTACTTTCTTGCAGTATTTTGAAGATATTATTTCATTGTTTTCTAGCTTTCACTGATTTTTGTTGAAAAGTTAACATGTTAGTCTAATTTAGCATAATTTGTCCTTTTTTCCTAGAAACATTTATAAATTTTTCTGTGTCACTTTACATCAATGTGTCTAAGTAAACAATTATTTTTATTTATCTGGTTTGGGATTTGTTTGGGTTTCCTGGACCTGAGAATTTGAACCTTTCTACAATTTTGGAAAATTTCACTTATTTTCTTGGATATTACCTTTCTTGATTCCATTATCTTTTTCTGAAACTCTTAACTGAATATAGTTAAGCTTCCTTACTATAGACCTTTCTTTTTTTATATCTTCTTTATCTCTATCATTCATTTTGAGTAACTTCTTCAGATTTAATTTACAGTTTACAAATTTCCCTTCAGCTAGGTCTAACTGCTATTTTACTTATTAACAGAGTTTCTCATTTTAATCATTATATATTTTTATTTCTGTAAGTTTTATTTTTTTAACTTGCTTGGCCATATTATAATTCTCTTGGTCCCATTCATATTTTCAGCACTTTTAAATAATTTTAAAGTACATTAACATTTTATGTTCTGGTACCAAATGTTTCCCAAATCCATATTCTAATTCTTCAGTTCATTGTTTCTGCGAACTCTTGGTTATGGTGGCTTACATATTCTGGCATTTAGTGGTTTTTAGTTTGAGTTCATGTTTCCTGGAATACTCTATATAAGAATTTTTTGTGTTCTGGGTTTACAGTACTCATAGTAGAGAGGAACTGCATTTGCTATGCTGTGACACTGCTTGGAGCAGCTTGTACAGAATTAGATTTTCCCTCCATCCTGCCCCCAAATTCCTCTAGGGTACCTCTATTCCATGGAGGTAGGTGGTCTGGTCATGGCATCCTTGATGAAGGACTCCTACAGAGGTGGTACCTCCTTAAGGACTAAAGTCCCAAAAGCCAGGAAGCAAAGGGGAAAAAAAGGGAACTAACATTTGTTAAGTGGTTATTACATTACAAGGTCCAAAGTAGTTTTATATCCAAGCTATTTTTTTTTTAATTTGAAAAGTTCTTCTTGATATTTCTTATCTTGAAGATGCTGACAACCTTACATCCACATAACTTGCTAAGGGACTCAAACAACTAGGGAAGCCTAGAATGAACTCGTCTCCCAAATACACTGGCCCTTTTAGACATCATCTTGGTCTTGACTCACAGTTTTGTAGTGAATCCCAACACTAATTTAGCCTCTTGGGTTGTAGATCCAGGTTTCCCCAAGATCCATATGTATTTGAATATTGCATTCTCTGGCAGGATATACCAAGTGGCCAGGCAACAATGATTACAGCTTTGCAATAATATACAGGTTAATTATATTCTTGTGACAGTTCTTTTGGCTTTATAGCCAAAGAAAGATTATGTTTGTTGACAGTGATTAAGTATCTATCGACATTTGTGAGAAATGTCCAGCACTATTTCACAACCTTCCTCATCCAACTTGATCAATAATCTTGTAGGCAAACTACCAGTATTTCCGTAGGATAGTTTCCATATGGATCATCCCATGTTAACTATTAAAGCATTTAAGATGAAATATTAAGCCTAAACGGAGAGGCCTTAAGAACGAAGACCAGCTGTTGTGTCTATGCACTTAGTGATTAAACAACTAGAATCAGTATTGCATTTGGACACATGGCTGAAGATGCACTTTCTGTGAGGAATATGCTCTTGAGGGAAAAGAAGCTTTGCATTTGCATACGGCTAACGTGAAAAAAAGAGAGAAACTTAAAAGCCAGGTACTGGCCGGGTGCGGTGGCTCATGACTATAATCCCAGCACTTTGGGAGGCCACGGTGGGCGGATCACTTGAGGTCAGGAGTTCGAGGTCAGGAGATCACATGAGGTCAGTTCAGCCTGGCCAATATGGTGAAGTCCCGTCTCTACTAAAAATACAAAAATTAGCCAGGCATGGTGGCATGCACCTGTAATCCTAGCCACTCAGAAGGCTGAGGCAGGAGAATCGCTTGAACCCAGGTGGAGGTTGAAGTAGCTGAGATCACGCCATTGCACCCCAGCCTGGGTGACTAGAGTGAAACTCCATCTCAAAAAAACAAAAAGCAAAAAACAAAAAAAGCCAGGTACTATCTTCAGCTACTTGACAGGAGTAAAAAGTGAAAGCTTTGAAAGTTATTGATTACAAGGCAGCCATGATAAACTGTGGAGTTTTAATTAAATCCTACACAGTGGCAATGAGGGCCCAGACCCAATATTGTCTTATGTTTTAGGAATTAAGCATTTACAGAGCCTGTAAGGGCATCTAAGTGGCCTGCCCCTAGTAGGTCTATGCTGCCCAAAGTGGTAGCACTAGCCATGTGTAGCTATTTAAATTTAAGTTGATCAAAATAAAGCATAGTTTAAAATTTAGCTCCTCAGTCTCACTACAGGCTGAGTATTCCTAATTCAAAAATCTAGTATCTGTAATGCCACCAAATGTGCAACTTTGAGTACCAACACGATGCTCAAAGGAAATGCTCATGGAGCATTTCAGTTTTAATTTTTGGATTAAAGATGCTGAACTGATAAGTATGTATGATGCAAGTACTCCAAAATCTAAAAAAAATCCAAAATCCAAAACACTTCTGGTCCCAAGCATTTTACATAAGGAATATTAAACTATATCTACATTTCAGGTGCTCAAGAGTGACATGTGGCTAGTGGCTACTGTCTTGGACAGCATAGATCAAGAACAGTTCCATCCTTGCAGAAAGTTTTCTTGGACAGCCCTGTATTAGATGTTCAATAAACACATGTTGATGGAACACAGTTCCATCATTGCAGAAAGTTTTCTTGGACAGCATTGTGTTAGATGTTCAATAAACACATGTTGAGTGAATGAATAAATGACTGTCTAACATTCGAAAAGGGAGAAAAGATAATACTTTTGCAATAAGTTGAGCTAGTTCTTTTAAAGAGCACAAAATCTTATTTGTTGGGGGGAAAAGAAAGAGGTGAAGTGATAGAATGACATTGTAAGAAGTGTAATGTCACAGTTCCATTAGACATTGCCTGGATTTCGGTGACAAACTCATCCTTTGAAATCTTCAGTAGTTTGTTTTGTTTAAGATTTGTGTGGGTGGAGACTTCATCGAGGAGCTCAGTGGAGAGCGTGTGTTTCCTAGGAGGGTTAGCAAGGTGTAGAAAAGAGGGTTGACCTAAGGGGGAAGGAGCCAGGAGATGGAGGAGGCCATAAGAACATTTGTCCACCAAAGACAGACAGGAAACTTACGGACAGCTTTGAAATTTCACAGGTCATGGAACTGGGCTCAAGCCCGTTTTGTCTCTAATTAAAGTACCCTGGCTGACATCTAGGCTCTACTTTATACACTGTTTCAAGGGTTGGCAAATTACAGTCTGCAGGCCAAATCTGGCCTACCACCTGTGTTTACAAATCCTACAGTCTAAGAATGACTTTTACACTTTTAAATTATGCTAAAAAGTAAAATAAAAAGAATGTTTAATGACCCATAACACTTACAGGTAATTCAAATTTCACTGTTTATAAAACTTTTGTTAGAATAGTCACCTCATTTGTTTACGTATTATCTATTGCTGACTTTATGCTACAGTAGAGGAGTTGAGCAGGTATGACAAAGACCCTATGGCCTCCAAAGCTTAAAATATTTATACTCTAGCCCTTTATAGAAATAATTTTTCAACCTCTATACTATATCATCAATAGTGAGAGCAAGGATGCGCATACTAGATACAGGGGTTGAGTATTCTTTATTCGAAATGCCTGGGACCAGAAGTGTTTTAGATTTTGGATGTTTTCAAATTTTGGAATATTTACATTGTATTCAGCATCCCTAATTTGAAAATCTGAAATCCAAAATGCTCCAGTGAACATTTCCTTTGAGCATCGAGTCAGTGCTCAAAAACTGTCAGATTTTGGAGTATTTTGGATTTCAAATTTTTGGATTAGGGATACTCTGCCTGTGTCACAAAACACTGGGTCAAGGAATGGGCTGCACTAAGGTATTCCTGCTTCATGTGAAACCAGAACACAACAGAAGCTTTCAGAAGATGAGAGATGAAGAGGAGTAGAGAATTAGTTAGCAGGAAAAACAAAGCAAACAAACAAAAAACAACAAACTCTACATCAAATGCAAACTGCTAATTCTTTTTTTTAATGAGATGGAGTCTCGCTCCGTCGCCCAGTCTGGAGTGTAGTGGCACGATCTCAGCTCACTGCAACCTCCGCCTCCCAAGTTCAAATGATTCTCATGCCTCAGCCTCCCAAGTAGCTGGGATTACAGGTATGTGCCACCATACCCGCTTGTGTGTGTGTGTGTGTGTGTGTGTGTGTGTGTGTGTAGTAGAGAAGGGGTTTTGCCATGTTGGCCAGTCTGGTCTCAAACTCCTGGCCTTAAGTGATCCACCTGCCTCGGCCTCCCAAATTGCTGGGATTACAGGCGTGAGCCACCGTGCCTCGCCCAAACTGTTAAATTTTTTTTATTGATGATAGTATGAAATTGGACAGATAAACAGAAAACTTTGTGAACTATGCCGATTAGTCATCTCAGATTTCTGAGGATCAGTTCAACATCATATGATCTTCACTCCTCATCTGGTTATTTTGAAGTTCAAATGCAAAAATATACGTGAAAGCACTTTGTTATACGAGCGTGAGGTATAATTCCTACTGGTAATAAGTAGGATAAAGAAGTTGAATACATATTACAGACAGATAAACAATACTTCACATGGGAGTTAGTGGACCAAGTGTTCCAAAATAACTAACATGACTATCACTGAGCTGCAGCCGGGGCCAGGTGACCTCCCCATAGCAGACAAATTCCAAGTATGCCAAGCAGTCCAACTGAACTAGCAACTGCCACTCACATGCTGTCACACCCCCTCCAGCCTGGGGAAGAGGACAAGTTGTCCACTGGGCAGCAGACAACAAATGCCCATCTTTGATACAGAGCAGTCCACCACCAGATGCTGCAGGCCATTTGCTCAATGGACACCTAGTTAGTGCCCCTCATGGGAAGGCCCTGTGCTAAAGTCAGCAGGACAGAAGGAGGAGAAGCTGAAATGGTGGACCCTGTTTTTCAAAATGTATAATCTCCTTGGAGCAATAAGAAAACATATTAGATTATTGATGACTATCAAGTGACAAATGAGAAATTCTGGAAACAAGTTATAGAACTGTTCGAAAAAGAGTGAGGTAAAAAGTCCGCAGAAGTAGTCAAGAAAAGCCTCCTAAAGAAGGAAGGGGAAATCAGATTGAAGCTTAAAAACTGATTGGAACAAGGGGTGGGGAAAAAAGGTATCACAGGTGAGAAAATGGAGAAGCTATGGGTCTGCATAGGATGGGAGAGAGAAACACTCCAAAAAAGGAGCAGTCAGCCAGGCTGAAGCAGATGGGTATGGTGGGGAGAATCTGGAGATGGAACAGAGAAGGATAGGGAAGGATGGGGGTTTTGGAAGATTTCTGAAAGCCAGGATGAAGGATTTGCCCAATTGACAATGGGGAAACTTAGCATATTTATACAAAGAAAAGGAGTAAGAAATTGGCATTCATCAAAGCAATAGCACATGAAAGAGTTACGGAGGCATGAAGGAAACAGAAAATTCTGATGGTATTCTAGTAGGAGAGAGATGAGCAGTAAGAAACAGAGTATACAAGTTAGCCGTTATAAGAGAGGAGAGAAAACATCAAATAGAGCTCCTGAGAGTAAGGTATAGCAAGGGTCTAGAAACAATAAAGGTTGAAATTGTGCAGCTAGTGCTGTAAATTTAGGCACATCACAGTACTTTACTTACAAAAGAATCTGATGAACATCTTTGAAAAGATAATGGGTACAAGCACTAGCCCAGGTTACTTGCTCACCAGAAAAAGTGTCCTATACTTTTTCTGGGAAACCACAGATGTTCCCTAATCTACTGGACAAAGAAAGGATTAGAATAAAAGGGAAAGTGGCTCCAGAAGAGAGAGATTTACAGGACACTTGCTAAAGACATTGTTATGGTCTAAAAATGCATTCCCCAAAATTCAGATGTGGAAATCCTAACCCCCAAGAAGATGTTATTAGAAGGTAGGGCCTTTCAAAGATGATTAGGTCATAAGGGTGGAGTCCTCATAGATGGGATTCAAGCCCTTATAAAATTATAAGAGGCCCCAGAGACAGCTGCATTGTCTTTCCCCATATGAGGACACAAGAAGACACCACCTATAAAGTAGGGAGCAGGCCCTCAGCAGACACTGAATATGCCAGCCCCTGGATATTTAATTTCCCATCTTCCAGAACTGTGAGAAACAAATTTCTGTGGTTTTTAAGCCACCCAGTTTATGTTATTTTGTTACAGCAGCCCAAACAAATTAAGTAAACCATCAACCCTGACTGAAAGAGGGAGAGGCATTCTAAGTGGAGCTCAGGATATTATCTCTTGACACAGCCTTTCCAGAGCTTCTCTCTGAATTTTTGAGGAAAATGCGGAAGAAGTGTAATACTTAACAGTGAATCAAACCCACTATCTTTACTATTAGGGAAGTTTCAGAAAGCGGACAGCACAGTCACCCTCTTAAAAAAAAAATTTTTTTTCACCTTCTTTTTTGACCTAAGGTAGCATTTTCCATTTTAGTGTGGTAATAATTAGGGCAACATAGTGGCTACACCAACCTCAGTGGCCCATAGGAGACCACGTCCTCATTGGTATGTTGAGAAACGGTAATCGAAGCTCTGAGGGTGGGAGAAGACCATCAGAAGGACGCACACATGAAGGTCCATGACCACCTGCCCATGAAGATTATATGAGGAGTGTAAAGACTCCCGTTTCACTGAAAATGGCTAATGGCAGATGCTACTGTTGTGATGTTATTGTTGTTGGTTTGAGACAGGGTCTTGCTCTGTCGCTTAGGCTGGAGTGCTGTAGTGCGATCATAGCTCACTGCAGCCTTGAACTCCAGAAGTCAAGTGATCCTCCTGCCTCAGCCTCCCAAAGTCCTGGAAGTACAGGCGTGAGCCTTCATACAGGCCAGATGCTACTGTTTTTACACTGTCTTTATGACCCAGATTTTAACCATTCAAGTTGGTGACCAACTCTAAAAATTCTGGCTCATATAATACAGCAAAAAATGTTTTAAATCAATTAAAGAATAATATTTTTGTTAGTTTTCCAACAGATTTAGCATTGGGTATAGTTTTTACTAGAAGTCAGTTAATCTTAAAGGTGATGCTTTAAAGAAGACTTTTACCGCCATGTCAATGACCCCCAGTTTGAGTAAATCAGACTGGCTAGGAATGAATCACCCAAATGCCAGTTTCATCTTATATGGGGATGCTTGTCAACACTGACATAAATTCACTTATGCTTGTACAAGAATAACATGACTGGAGAAAAATAATAATAAATGAAACCTATTCCATGATTAAGATGGCTCTTACAAGTATGAAAGAGAAAATAACCAATTATTAAATTGATCTTGCATGCTTGATAAAATGGTCTTGTTAGGAAAAAAGTAAACAAAATCTTTAAACTACCAGTTCATGATGCATTATAATGCATCGCCTCCATGTACAAGTAAATTTATTATAGATGGTGAGAAGATATGAACTATTCAGTTTTATATTTAAGGAGATATCCAAAACATCTAAACCTTTTGCTAATCAATCCACAACCACTTGAGTAACTAGAATGCACAGGTATTGATAGCACTGAAATTGAAACATGGTTCTAGGCTAATTTCTGTAGAATGGAGGGATTGTACTACTAAATGAACTAAATTCTATGAAGAATAGAGACATAGTTATATAATATCACATGGTATATTTCTGCCAACAGAGAGGGAAGGATAATGGTTAAACTTAAAAATAAAAGGTAACTGCTTTATTTCAGAAAGTGAATCTAAAAGCTTTCCCATGGTTCATTAAAAAAAAAAAAAACTTCTGCATTAAATTCTTCCTATTACGTTTTAATGTGGCTCTTTAGGCAATCAGAGTTAGATTACAGAAATTTTAAGAAACTCTTAATTTAAAAAAAGTCAAGAGAAAAGACAAATTACTAGCATGGAAAAATTATTTGTTTACCTTTCAGATGAAAATAAAACACATTTAAATGTTCAGGTGCTTAAGAAGGTTATTTTTTAAATCATGAAGTTCAGGTCAGTTTCTACAGTGAATACTAATAAGTGGTGAATAATTTTGGTACATTCTTCAATGCCATAAATTCAACAATTGTACAATGTGAAAATACATGAATACATTTACTCATCTGTTGGGAGTACCACTTCCTGAACTCTAATTAAAGGACAGCACATAAAACATTTTCTTGTTAAACAACCTAACATATTTGGAGTTGGGATACTATCCAGGGAACATAGATGCAAATGAAGAGGAGAACTTATTTGGGTAATCGTACTTGATTATTAAAGGTCTCTCTCTTTTCTTCTTAAAGTTGGATTGCTCTGAGGGAAATGTTTATTTTAAAGCAGGAAATCAGGAAAATGAAGGTAGACACAGCAAAGTCTACAATTTATGGGGTAAAGAAATGCCTGTAGTTGGAATTTAAAGTTAAACATAATTTAATTAATAGTTGTTTTTTGGCTAGGGAAAAAAAAAGAAGCACCAACATCCTATTCAAGGAACATGTGTTTTCAACACAAATAAGTCCAGAAGTAGAAACCATGGCATATGGCAGAAGTGCCCAACGCAACCCACATCAATGAAGACATTGTGGCCCTCTAGCTAGCAAGTGTAGGCCACTGAGATGGCTGACTGTGGACCTGGTGTAGTGGGTCTCTGCTCACTGACACAATGTGGAATTCAACAGAGAATAAAACTGTCTCTATCAGAGACTAGAACCATTCATAGAATATTACAAAATGATGCTTCCAGTAGACAGACAATGCCAAGATATACACTTGCTACACCACTTGGGAGCCTGTGTCCTATGGCACTGGGAGAAATATATCCGCAGGTCCAGAGAACACTGTCGTTGAATGCTAGCATCACAGTGGTTCATCACAACGTAAAGCCTCACTCTTTTGGGAAAAACAAGTTATTCTTATTTAACTGAACTGATCAAGATTTTCTTCTAGTTTTCATGGGTGGATTTAAATTTTATCAGTCCTGGAACTTACAGAAAATTCAGAATACAAAGTTAGGTATGAAAATAAATTTTTGTAAGAATGAGAAAATATATCAAAACAAATTATAAATTTTTTTTTTTATTATACTTTAAGTTCTAGGGTACATGTGCATAACGTGCAGGTTTGTTACATATGTATACTTGTGCCATGTTGGTGTGCTGCACCCATCAACTCGTCAGCACCCATCAATTCATCATTTATATC
>NW_016803514.1:89380-98486 GCF_001698545.2 Rhinopithecus bieti
CTTCCCCTGTTGGTCTTCAGCTGTGCGCTGTCCCCAGAGGTGGAGTCTACAGAGACAGGCAGGCTTCCTTGAGCTGCTGTGAGCTCCACCCAGTTCGAGCTTCCCAGCAGCTTTGTTTACCTACTTAAGCCTCAGCAATGGCGGGCGTCCCTCCCCCAACCTCACTGCTGCCTTGCAGTTAGATTGCAGACTTCTGTGTTAGCAATAAGGGAGGCTCCCTGGGCATGGGACCCTCCCATCCTGGTGTGGGATATATTCTCCTGGTGTGCCCGTTTGCTTAAAGCATGGTATTGGGGTGGGAGTTACCCGATTTTCCAGGTGTTGTGTGTCTCAGTTCCCCTGGCTAGGAAAACGGATTCCCTTCCCCCTTGCGCTTCCCAGGTGAGGCGATGCCTCGCCCTGCTTCAGCTCTCGCTGGTTGGGCTGCAGCAGCTGCCCAGCACCGATTGTCCGGCACTCCCTAGTGAGATAACCCCAGTACCTCAGTTGAAAATGCAGAAATCACCGGTTTTCTGTGTCGCTCGCGCTGGGAGTTGGAGACTGGAGCTGTTCCTATTCGGCCATCTTCACAAATTATAAATTTTTAAAAACAGCATTGCCAAATCTAAAAATTCACATGGATCTTGTAATTAAAGGTCTAACATATCTATGTAATATCTTTTTCTACAGTGTTGATAGTATGTCCTTTGATCATCTCTTCATATGAAAATTACTTTGTAATCCAATTTGGAGAGAAAATAGAAATAATTTATTCTTTCTTTTAGCATAGTTTATTGAACTTTTAAAAATTATTTATAGTTTAGAAAAGTTTTTTTCTAACTTCACAACTCATTATTGGGAATGGCCTGTATATTTGTAGGAAACTTCTATCAAATTTCTTTTATACATGTGTTATAAGATTTCAGGGCATTTCAAGTTTTCATACACAGTGACCAATTCATAGCATTCTCAGAACTTAATTTTGTGGGTCATTCTGGTGGGAACCACCAGACTATGTCAGGACAGCCTTCGAATTGCTAAGATGCAACCCAATATATTGGGATGCATAAAACATGTCATGTCACACACAGATATGCTCACTGATTTGCTACAGGTTTGTTCTTCCAAACACAGGAATTCCAATAAATTTTATTAGCAAAATTCCAATAAAAATGGAAAAAAAGTGTGTAGTGCTTTTGTAATTATATATGCCACTTATTGTCTATACTCCTGACCAGAGAGAACTTATGTTTTGACAAAAGAACATCAATGAAAACTAAATTTTCTGTCTACAACTTCACACACTGATTATTAGAAGAATTTTCTACAATCTAGCTCATGGCTCTGCACATTACAAACTTTTCTTTTTTCTTCCATGTCTGTACACTTCACTGGCAGCTGCTGCTGATTGTGTTCATGGCACGATTCCACTTCTGGCCCGGCATCATTGTGCCATGACGCTGTGAGTCAGCACAGAGGGCAGTGGGCGTATTCCTGAAGTTCTTCCACACCTAGCAACCACTTCCCTACACAGAGAAGGGACTGCGAACCACACAAATACTTCTCAAACTCAGAGTATTCTCAATTCAACTTCCCCTTGGTCAAATTTTGACCTATGGCCAATCCAGCATTGTGACACATGAGAAATGGTGACAGATTACATCAGAAGGGAAAGAGACAACAGTCTTAGCTGGTCTTAAGGTTAATTTTACACAAACATATGATCATGTAAGTATATTGCTAGGGCTTCCTCCCTAGCCTTGAAAAAGATTGCAAATGAGGAGACCTGAAACTTAACAATCACGATTAAGTTCATCTCTGCTAGTTATTAACCCACCACAGACTTCTTGGTTTCTCAAAAAAACATTACTTATCGTAAGTTAATCTCTTCAAGTTTGGTCAGTGAAACTGAGACTAGAATGTCATAACTAAACTTGAAGAGCTTCCCTGAAGGTGCTCTAAGCTAAATTCAAATACCTGTATTCAGAATTAGTGTGGGCAATTGTAAAACAGTAAGCATCACTTTAGTAATCTGAAACAGCAAATTCCAATTTGGGAGCAGATAAAGTTATGTAATTACTATGTTGGAAAGGCATGTTCTTGACCAAAGTGGAAGAAATCCTGGCACTCTATGCTGTTTCTAACTAGTTCCTTTACAAAGTACTTCAAGGCTTTGGCACAACAGAGAAATAAACTTCCATGTTGTTTAAGCCACTGTAATTGGGCTTTGTCTATTATTTGCAGCCCAAAGTAACCTTAACTGCAAGAGGGTAGTATCAGGATTACCTGGGAAGCTTTGCTAAATTATCTCCTCCTCCATTCTGCCATCCTCCAACACATGGAGGGGCAGAGTTCTGAGGCCTGCTGAAGAGGAGTAAGAAGAGAAACACTACTTGATGCAGTGAAACTCACCACCCTAAACATTTAGTGGATTAAAACAACCACAGTTTATTATAATTTTTCGTGATTCTGCAGGATATATCAGCTCGGCTGGGCAGGTCAGTTCCACACGGTGTCAGCTGGGATTTCCTGTGTGAGGAGGCTGGCTGGGTCTCTCCACGTGGTCTGTCACTATGCAGTAGTCTAGCCTGAGTTCCTTTACATGGTAGTTGGAGCCCAAGACAGTGAAAGAAAAGGCTGCCAAGTCTCATAAAGCCCAGGCCTAAAATTAGAACTTCCATCACATTGGACAGGTCAAAGTAAGTCACCAGGCAGCCAGATTCTAAGGGAGGGAAAAAGAGACATTCCCTCTTGATGGGGGAAGTGGTCTGCAGGTACGGGGTGGAAAAATGTATTGGCAGCTGTCTTCGTAGAGATTCTACATGCCTAGAGAAGTAAAATGATTGCTACGAGGACAAAAAAGTAGTAATAAAGTGGAATCCAGGTTTTTGTCCTTTTGGCACCAAGAACTCCAGTCTGTATCTGTCAGACTCCCCTTCCTCTCCCTCCAGGCACTCAATCACTTGCCCTTGTAGAAAATTGAGAGTGCTGGGTAAAGGGATGCCATCTGCTCTCTTCGACTGGGCCAGCCAGGGTGGAGCCACCGCAGCAATCATGTTTCACAGTCTAGCCTTCAGCAGTGCAGGCCTCGAAACTGAATGAGAAGTGTCAAGAGCACTGCACAATAAAAGAGTAAACATCATTTAATACAGTTTTATTATAGGGAGTGTGTTGTGTCTGTGTTTATATGATTTTGATATGTGATATATTTCTCACTGTGGCTCATAGTCAAAAAGTTTGAAAGCCACTTGCATAGAACATAGCAGGTGCCCAATTAGTGTGTTAAACACAATATTTCCATCATCCTGTTAGGGTCCCTTCTGGGACTCACCGACAGATTTCTGCTCTTTGTCTCCCCTTTTCTATGGGGACTACTCTCCTTCTGTTCACATTACTTCTGGTATCATATTGTGATCAATTATGCTATCATCTTCTTTTACATTGTCATTCATGTCCCTGATTGTCTTAAAGTTCAGCTTTTCACAAGGTTTTATCACTTCTTACTTTGCTTTTTTTTTTTTTTTTCTGATCATTTTCAGAGAATCTCCAAGTGGCTAGTTTCACTCATTATTTGGAATGTGAAAGACACCTGTGGTTTTCACCCGACCAGCATTGGTTCTGTCATCTGGCAATAGTCCCCTAACTTTTCTTTTGGGGAGCTATCGTTTTCTACTCTGTGTGGTTCTGGTAGGCTGTCCTGTAAAGTGGGTGTGTGACTCAGGCTGTCTAAAGTTTTCCATGATACTCAGCATGTGGCCCTTAGTTTTAAAAACCTTGAGAACCTGGAGTCATTTTTCCTTCTACATGTAAGACCTTCTTTGTGGAATAAAGCTAGACCCAGATGCAGGCAGGCAGCTGGAGAGCAACAACTCTGGCACCATAGGGGGAGCATCAAGTTCCAGCCATGCCTGGTGTGTTGACTTCAGTTCTCAAATCAGCATTCTATTATCATTGCTTGAATTTAAGAAAAGGGGTTGGTCCCGCTTATCTCATAACCAAAGTGATCTTTGGCAACAGGTGCTGGTGATGGGAGCTCTTAGTGGACACCAGGCTGCCCAATGAGAAGGACTGATATGGAAAGTGGGGTAGGCTTAAAGAAAGAGGCTAGAAGCTCGATTCAGTACCAGTTGAATATAATTACGTACACTATGCAAGTGGGAAGGAAGCGTGTAAACTGGGAATGATGACAGGAAACAAATAGAGTTAAATGAATAAAGACCATGTATGCGAGGTCTCCCTGTAGGGCCAACAATTGAACTAATTCAATTAGCAGGCAATTAAAAAATCTTTCAGATTCAGTATGCTTTGTTTAGAGGAGGAAATTATTGTATACAATGACTGCATAAAAATAAAGACTCCTACAAGTATAGCAATTAGTCTCTTGTTTTTTCATTTTAATTACTTTTAAAAGACAAGAAACACAAAAATTATGGGAACAGAAAGAATATTTTCAAATTAAGTTTGAATGAGTTGTTCTAGAATGGCAGAAGGTAAAATTAGACACAGCTAGTTACCCAAGTGTCTGTGATGTTTTAACGTTTCTAGGTGATGGTCTTCCCGTGGGCTTTGTTTCCTGGGTAGAAGATCCCTGGAAGCATACATTTTTTTGAAGATACTAAAAAGTAAATTACTGTGATTTAAAAAACAGCTCAATGTAGCTCACAGAATATGATAAATTAATACTTAATTAAGAACCTAATGAAGCCTACCCAGTTTCTAATACACTAAAGAATTACACCTAGGAGTGAAATGCAGAGAGCTTCCAATACACTGTAGCATGAACAGCTGACTGAGAAGATGTTAGTTGTATAAGACAGTAAGAAGGCTTAACTCCACATACCTGTTCTTAATGAGCCAGGACAAAACTTATGTCGTTCTAAATGACCAGTTTAAAAAGAAGATTCACTCCTTTCTTTCATCTGTTTTCCTTCTCTGAAAATCTTTGTAGAGCCTCAAGCATCTCTGATCTCAATTTTCTCAATTTTTACCTTATTTCTGGGCTCCCCATGTTTCAGTGGGCTTTTGTAAGATTTCTGCCAAAGCATCCTCATGTTTAAGTGACTAACCTGCTTCCATGAGAGTCCTTAAAAATAACACCTGCTACTAGAATTATACATGTCCCAACTTACATTGTTTTTAGTAACTTTCTCTGGCTACCACTGGCCCTACTCCATTTCTACTCACTATTGCTCAATTTCAGTAATTATTTCTGAGTTTTTGGTACATTAATAATTAAGGAATTCTACCACAGTTCCCAGAATGTCAAATCTAAAGGATATGCTCTAGTGTTCATTTGACCTGACCTTTCTCAAAGACTTTCTTCCCCTTAGCATTTCCATACAATGCTTTCTACTGGTTTTCCTAATTCTTCAGATTTTACTTCCTTTTCAGTTCTCCAGAGCTTCCTGAATTGTCAGTCACGGTGCTGTTCAGTGGTGAAATTATCTACCTGACTGTTTCACCTGTGCTTCAAACAATCTCAGGATGTACAAAAGGAGCCTCATTAAGCTCCTTGTTTTGGATAATTGCATCTATCAACCAAGCTAGTACATTTGAGTCCTTTACTCTCCATTTCTTCCAGAGTTAGTAAGACATATCCATGGCCATGACCCAAGTTCAAACTCTTATCATCCATAAATTAACTTTCTAAATGGTCTCTGAGCCTTTATTCTTCCCCACATCACCTTCTCCCATAGCTCATCTTCTCTTCTCACTGCCAAACTCTGTGATTTCCTGAAAACACAAATATGATTGTTTGATACTTACTTTAAATCTATCAATGCTTTTCAATATCTGCAGGAGCGCTTCTCACACATTAATGTGACCCTGAATCACCTGGGGATCTTGTTAAAACGTGCTTCTAGCCTGGAGTGGAGTCTAGCAAGGTTCATGTGATGCTGCTGGTCCTTGGACCACACTTTGAGTAGTGGGGGTTTATAAGTTAATTTTCAAATCTTATAGTATAGAATACCAGGCTCATTACAATCTAGTCCATTGCCCAGAATGCATCTGTGATAACTCTATCATGTGTAACCTTTATACCACCTCCATCCCTTGCACATGCTATTGCCTCTGACCAGTGCTCTCTCCTCCCAGCCTGCTTCCCCAGGAAACTTCCTTCTATTGATCAATTAGTTGGTTGATCATTCATTCATCCACCCTGATTGATCTTAAGAGTGACCTCCTCTAGAATGGCGTGAACCTGGGAGGCAGAGCTTGCAGTGAGCCCAGATCGCGCCACTGCACTCCAGCCTGGGCGACAGAGCGAGACTGCGTCTCCAAAACAAAACAAAACAAAACAAAAAAGAGTGATCTCCTCTAACAAGACTCTCCAAGATAGAATTAGGTAAGTGTCCTTCCACTGTTTTAGTAGCACTTTCATCCTGGACATTTTTCAATTATATCATCTGACATAGACAATAACTGAGCTGCTTACACATATTTGTTCCCCACTCTTACCCTGCAGCTAGTCTGTGATTCCTTGAGGGCAAACTCTATCTTACTCTCTTTGTTTCCTGCAGGCCCAGCACAATGCCTGGCACAAAGTGAGCTTTCAGATATTTATTAAACTTTGTGCTTTCCTTATGAAACGCCTCTCACCAACTTTGCAGGCAAGGGGTCTGAGTGGGTCAGGAGATTGAATTCATTGACCTTCACAGTTTCCTAGCCACATTTCTTATATCTTTTGTCATTCAGGAAAATAGGCACCAGCTGTAGATCTGTCCATATTCAAAAGATAAAAATCAAATAAAATTTCCCTAATAAGAGAGAAATAGATGTTTTACGAGCTGTTAGTATGAAATGGTTTAATAATAATATCATATTTGTTTCACATTTCTTAACAATTCACCTTTGGGTCTTTATCATGGTGATCTTTTTTTCTTAATAAAAATCTCACTAAAATTTTCATGAGGCCAATGGTGAGAGAACAGAACTATATTAAGAGTCTTATGAAAAATATATTATACATCTTCCTCTAGAAATTGTCTTTTAATAATTTCATTGGATCATCAATTGCTTATCTTCATTCTAGCTTTATAGCTCCTTTTTCTTTTATCATTAGAAGTGGCTAATAAAAAGGTAGATTAAAATACATTTGGCTGTTTGACCAGCTTTGAACAGAATTTCCAACACCGTGAACACTGGGAAGCAATGTTTATGTAAGAGAAGATGAACCTCCTCTTTTCTGAGCCAGAACAGCTGTTATCAGAGGAAGAACAATCTCTCTTAACACAGTTGAGCCATTAGGTACAGTTTCATCTTCTGCCACTTTCAACAACACAATCCAATCTCGTTAATCATGGAAACTGCTGAGCTGTTTTATACATTTCTATACTTTTGCATATGCTTTTTGCTCTGCTTAAAACTCCCTTTCCACCCGTCTGTCTAACTCTTCCTGATTTGTCAGACTTAAGTCAAATATCACTTGCTTGGGTTATGTGAACTGATTGCCTCAGCAGAGCTAGCCTCTTCCTGAGTTATCTATAGTCTTTTGCACTGCTGGAAAATCTGATTTGTTTGCATGATCCCCAGTCCCATTCCATCAGAGGCAGTGACTTTGTATCTCCTGTGCCTGGTTAAGTGTTGGCTTATATAATGCTGTGGTAAGCGGAATATAATGCCGTTGCCCTCGTCCCCTCACCCCCAAACCCACCCCCAGAGAGATTACATCCCAATTTTGGGCACTTGTGAATGCCTTGCCTTACATGTGCAAAAGTGACCTTGCAGATGGAATTAAGGATCTTGAGATGGGGTGTTTATTCTGGATTATTATGTGGGTGGGCTCAGTATAATCACAAGGGTCCCTTTAAGAGGCAGGCAGGAGTGTCAGTCAGAGTGATGCAGCCTTGAGCCAAGGCTTGTAGGCAGCCTTTAGAAGCTAGAAGAGGAAAGGAAATGGATTTTCTGCTGGAGTCAACAGAAAGGAAAGCATCCCTACAGACACTTTGATTTTAGTCTGTGAAACTCATTTTAGACTTCTGACCTCCTGAATTCCAAGACATATTTTCATTGTGTTAAGCCACTAAGTTTGGGTATAGGAAACCAATATGGTGCTCGATGAATGTTCTTTTGCAAAACGCATGAAGAGAAAAGTGCCTCTGGGTTCATCTTCTCTGTCATTGTGTTCTATCTCCCTGAGCAGCATGGAAAGCCCAGGTGAAGGGAAGCCCAGGTGATAGCTCTCAGACCTGACAAGCAAGGCATCTTTCATACCCCCAGGGCTTCTGTCCCCAGCGTTCTGCTGGCCCAGCTAGCACAGCAGTGTGCTCTGCACTACAGCACTCCACCAAAACGCAAAGTTCATGTTTATGTGCATATTTTCTATCGCTAACAATGCAAAATCCTGTGATTGATGCTATAGGGAGTCTTACGTGGTCTATGATTTACTTTAAAATTCTCTAGAACTCCTTGAGAATGAGCACTGCAATCATGTGAATTGGAGCATAATGCCTCTGGCCATGGGCTCCTGCCCCCCATCAGGTCTCTCCCTCCTTGTTCCCCCTAACAAAAGGAGAGGAACGCCCACCTCCTTCCAGAACTCAGGTTTCCTGACTCGCTTAAGTAACTCTCTGAAATACTGCAGCTTCTCCTTCCCCAGACCTTCATTTCTAATTTAACATAAATAAATCTCATATACTACAATCGACTTTTTTAAAGGATAGATTTTATTTTCACAGCTATCTTCACAGGTCTTTTTATTTACCACGGTGAGGGTTAAAATGCAACACAAAGCCCACCCTGTAACTGTATTCAGAGATGCGGCCTCTAGGTGTCGCTACGACCCAAGTCCTGCTATCAAAGGGCACTCGGCTGTCTACATATGTGCCACACATTTAGTATTTTTTCAAGATTATACAGCAAATATATATTTAATCACAGAACCTCGCCATTTTCCTCTGTTCCATTCTAGCTCAACTTTTTTGAGCAAAATTCTAACTAAATGAGAGTAAATGTACCTGATTCCTTCACATTTTATTCTTTAGTTCTGTTTCCCATGTCAGCACTAGAACATCTTGGATTTGCTTGACTATCAGGAGTATTTGTTAAAGGTGCACCCAGTTCCATAATCACATAAATAATTGGTTTTTTTACACAGCACTATTTTTTTTTTTTTTTTTTTTTTTTT
>NW_016803514.1:98555-121378 GCF_001698545.2 Rhinopithecus bieti
AAATGTACCTGATTCCTTCACATTTTATTCTTTAGTTCTGTTTCCCATGTCAGCACTAGAACATCTTGGATTTGCTTGACTATCAGGAGTATTTGTTAAAGGTGCACCCAGTTCCATAATCACATAAATAATTGGTTTTTTTACACAGCACTCTTTTTTTTTTTTTTTTTTTTTTTTTTTTTTTTGCGGTATTTTCCCTTCCACTAGATTTGGATGCATTTTTTGGAAAAAACTATGAGTTGATTTGGGTTTTTGAAAGCAAGTGGCAGCAAACATTAAAGGGCAGATGCATTTAGAGTTCTGGAAATACCCTGAAACTTCACTAGTCACTAACACTTGGTCCTTTCCCATTCTAAAATTTCAATTTATAAATATAAATGTATGGTATTTTGAATCTGAAATGAGCGTTGGGTGGGAGAATTTAGAAGAGTTTGGAAAGGATGAAAACCTGCCCTCCAGTACCCCCTTTCTGATTTCATGAGAATGTTTCTACACATTGCTAAATTTGGAAGACTTCCCTGTCTTGATTTGAAAACATGCGACAAGCTTTTACAAAAACCGTCAGTTCCATTTTTCCTCTTTATGCTAGAATTATTTCCTTTGTTTATGTGTCCTTATTTATGCCATGGCATTGCATGATATTCTTCCTGTTACACTGATTTGTAATTATTGCATTTTACTTCTGATGGATGCTGTAGGTCACATTTCATAGCCTAGGCTGAGACCTGAATAACTGGAAATAATGTTTTATTTAAAGATAGCCCTTGCATCTCTCTCTCTCTCTCTCTCTTTCTCTCTCTCTCAAGACAAGAGTCTCACTCTTGCCAGGCTGGAGTGCAGTGATGCAATCATGGCTCACTGCAGCCTTGTCCTCCCAGGCTCAAGTGATCCTTCCACTCAGCCTCCCAAGTAGCTGGCACTACAGGCATGGACCACCACACATGACTAATTTTTCTATTTTTTATAGAGATGGAGTTTCACCTCAGTGCCCACGCTGGTCTCGATCTGGACTCAAGCAATCCACCCGCCTTGGCCTCCCAAAGTGCTGTGATTACAGGCATGAGCCACCACACCTGCCTCTCACTTTTTAAAACTGAGACTTAGTAGAACTAAAAATTAAGACTAATGTCCCCTTATATATGTACATATGTACTAACACATACACACACACATATCTAAAAATGAATGTTTTCCAAATCTTACATTTAATATTTATGCAGTCATTTTCTGACAGCTTTGAATATAACCAAAGTTATTGTTAGGCAAAGAACTTTGACTATAATCAAGGTTATTGTAAGACGAGAGAACATGCTGTTTTTATCATCCACCCACTTGCTCTACCCAAGAAAAATACTGAACAGCAGTTAGCTCATATTAAGGGCTATATCTAGTAACTGCTAAACTGTCAGACTTCTGTCAGGCAAACAATTCATGTTGATTTCTGACTTTAGAGCTGAAATTAATAAGGAGCCCATGCAGGCCAGAGTTTTTCTCAGGGAAACAACCCAAAGGTGATATTACTGACTGAACTGACTGTGCTGATTAAGGGTTAAAAAATGAGTGTGAATATAAAAGAACATCAATCAAATGGAAATAAGTGGGCAGTTAAATAATAAAACAAAAATAAATAGTCTCATGGTTTGATCTGCTTTCATTGTAAGCCAGCAGTAACACTTCCTTTTGGCTGTTGGAGAAATCAGAATATTCAGTTAACTAATACTTCTGTAAAGTAACAGTCCCAGATCTCCCTATCTGTCTCTAGCCTCCATATTAATGCCTAACAAATTCTGAGGTTATGGGGTGAGGTTAACTAGCTCCTGGAACTAACACCAATGTTAAGCGCTGATTTGTAGACATCTGCAATATCCATAGCATAGAGCCTATGAATTAAATGGGTCCAGAGGCCTCTAGTGCAGCCTCCTCGCCAGCACAGATTCTTTGCTACTGTGGGTTTGGCCGCACCACAATGATGTAAACACTGCATAATAAGCTCCTAATATGACAGAGCCACACTGGAAGTTACTTTCATATTCATTCCCAACGAAGTCCAGAATAGCAGGACTACTGTGAATACCTATTTGCTACTCTTGACTTGATAAACATGTCTTGATGGTAGGAAAAACCCCAAACATCAATGAGAAAATAAACAGAAAAGAGGTGCCTACCAAGGGCTCAAGCATCAAGCCGGAGAGACACTGGTAAGAAATGGCATGTCCTAGATAAGCCACTTTTGAAACCAATTACTTTCTCAGTAAAATTAATTTTTCTTTTACTTCAGCCTTGCTTAAAGTTAATAAAGGGAAAATGTCTGGCAGGATCATCTACCCATCTATCACCACCCACTTAATCACTAGGCACCATGGACCGTGAGTCTGGGAATGCACAGAATCACTGGATTTAATTGGATCTGGCACCTCCTATTTCCTAAGCACCTTCTTTGTCTTCCATTATAAGTAAGACCTTTTACGATGAATGAATAGGTTGGAAGCTACAGACAATTTTTTTTTAATTTCCTATTTGCCACAGGAGTAACTTAAAACAAAAGAGAGCCAATAGCTATGTCCTTTATAGAACCATTGGGCTGTTTGTATTCATTGTTTTGAAATTAAAGAGAAATTCTAGGGTTGGGCTAAGACCAAAGCTCTAAAAATAGATTAGTGTATGTCACCAGAATAACTGATTACATGAAGAGTCATTTTTATAAGCATTAAGTATGCACTTCAGCACCATGCTTTTTCCTTGAAATTAAATTTCAACAGCTTTATGGAACTGGGTATAGACCCACAAAGTAAGGATGGCCAGAAGCCCATGTTATATTCCCAACCTTGCATCCTCCTGTCAGTTGTATCTCTTATAAGCCACTCATTAGCTTGGTTAATAACTGATTTGCTGGCTTCCCACAATGAAGTTTTGGATACTTGATAGCAAGGCATCAGTATTTCCTATAATGCAAATTTTCACTTAAATTACCTACACTTCACAAAACACTGATAACTTTCTGCTGTTAATGAACATGACTAATTCCAGACAAAAAGTCACTAAGAGAATCCTTTTACGGAATCCTTTTATGACATGTACCAGTTTCCAGTTTATTGCATCTTAGCTCCAAATTCATGTTTCAATAACTGTCTGTGATCATGGACAGAAATCTTTTAAAATTTTCTTCTTCACATTGAGCACAATGTGAAGGCTTCGTGGTGGAGCATGCTGAAGGGATATTGCAGGAGGGAGGAGACTGTCTTGCAGTGTCTGGTTGCTGCATGGTATGTCAGCAGTGTAGGTAGCTCTGCCCCAGCTCAGGGGCCCAGAACACGTGGCCTCTCGGGAACCTTGCAGCTCTGCTCTGGCCTGATGATAACCTCACACAGCCCTCTTGATGTGACTACCATGTGCTCCAGACCTCTTGTCTGCACTGGCACTCCTTCTCTCTGCAAGCCCGGCCACTCCCTGAGGCTCACCTGGCCCCAGCCTGCACTCTAGAGGGTTGCTTCCTGCTTGCCCAGTCAACTTCTCTACCATCCAGTGGACTGCAAATATAACTTTACAAGGAGTCTGAAGCCCAGCATCCCTTGCAAGTCTGTCCTTCTTTGGATAGTCTCCCTTACCCCTAAGAAAAAATATAGAGTTTTCTTATACCTGGTAGTCACTCTTTTATCAGAGTTCAGCATTTCTTTATATTTAACTTCCCCTGTTTAAATCATGGTGTGATGTTTATCTCCTAATTGGTCTTAGACTGACAAAAAATATTTCAAACTTTCTAATGGTAATTGTCAGCAGAAAAGATGACAGGAATCAAAGTTCTAATGACAAAGTAAGAAAAAAACTAGACTTTTCAGTACATGGCCATATATTTATCAGATAGACTAAACACATACTAATAAACCAGGTATTTCATTTGACTGTAGAGTCAGTTTTTATATGCAAATTTATTGTATACAAGTTTAAAAAAAGGACATACGAGTAATTGCTCTCTTTGGGTTACATAACTGATATGGTCTGGCTCTATGTCCCCAGCCAAATCTCATCTTGAATTATAATCCCATGTGTTGTGGGAGGGAGTTTGTGGGAGGTGATTACATCATGGGGGTGGTTCCCCATGCTGTTCTCCTGTTAGAGTGAGTCTCACAAGGTCTGATGGTTTTATACGTATCTGGCATTTCCCCTGCTGGCACTTCTCTCTCCTGCCACTATGTGAAGGACATGTTTGCTTCCCCTTCTGCCACGATCGTAAGATTCCTGAGGCCACCCCAGCCATGCAGAACTTTGAGTCTTTCTTTTATAAATTACCCAGTCTTGGGTATTTCTTCATAGCAGGGTGAAAACTAACTAATACAAAAGCTGACCCAAATTAAATAGCACAAAATAAAAAACACCAAAGAAAGCAGCTCCTGAGATACTCAACAGTGAACATTTATGCTCACAGGTAAGTTACAGAGTGCTACACTTTCTTCAACAATATAATGCAAGCAAGTAGAATACTCAGTATCAACACACTCCATAAAATTGTCTTAATACAAGATAAGAGATCATGGATTTGTTTTTTATGACAACATATTTGGGTTTAAACTGGTGACTGGTGATTATGCCCTTACTGAAATAAGAGAAGGCTTATTTTCTCCTTTCTCGGATGTTCATCATGTAAAAGACACAAACCAAAGTACAAAGAAGAAAATGACTTGTTAGCACAAAAATCTCAGGCTTTGGCTGGATAGCTTATTTGTTGATGCAAAGGATGCTATTTCAATTAGAAAAATATTCAAATTAAATTATAAGGTATTGAAAATATTACCAATAAAGGGCCATTTGTGTCAGGGAGACCAATAAGCAGTTTTCAGTAATGGTGAAAACACTGTAGAAATCAGATCTTCATCAGCACTTAAAATCCACTTTCTAAAATGTGGTATTTCAGGCAGACAGCTGTCTTTTCAGGTAGACTCCACCACCACCTAAATTCCTTTGGCATCTACTTGTCATTTTGCCTGCATCTATCTGATTCCAGCAGTATCATGCCCATCCTCACTGCAGATGTAACTGGTTACATGTTTTGGAGTTTGGGTAAAGTTGCCTCTAGAGAACTGGGTCACTCTGGAATGTTTTCACTTAGAGGCAGTCTGGTGCCCTCAATGGGTCAATGATAGGGCAGGGCTTTCCTGATGCTGTTGTTCAGAAGCCGTCCACAAGTCCAAATGCTGGAGTCATTTAACCTGCTAAATATGTAACTGCTAAAATTCTGTTTGCACAGACCCCTTATGACTAGGATGGAAAAACTGTCAGTGTTCAGCTCCTCATCTATGATTAGGAGATAGCTTAATAATAAACATTTACTAGGTATGTAAAACAGTACAGTAAGGGAGGCAGCAGCTGGAGTTATTCCTTCTGGTTCCTAGTCTGGGAAGTGAAAATAGTGCTGTTGTCATCACTTTTGTTAGCCACACTAGTTGGTTAGGACACGGCTAGGAGCAGATTATTTAAGAGTGGTTCACCACTAAAGACAGGAAGGGAGGGAGAAAAGGATTCCTCTGGGCTAGGGTCACAAAGTTGATGCCAAATTGCTGGTCTTTTAGCCCAGCTATTGATCTCAGAGTCAGTCTTGGAGCCAAGCTGTGGGCTGTCAGGGCCCAGAATCCATATTTCACCCTAGTGATGTTATTAGTACATGACATGAAATAGACTGGCAGGGAAGAAAATAAAAGAGAATGTAAACAAATGGGATGATAATATCAAAAACTAAATCAAATTATCATGAACAATGTTTGTCTGTATTTATCTGGGACAAGATAAATAAATACAGGCAAACCCAAAAGCTAAATCTCACACAGGTGTGTATAGTAATTAATTAGAATGACAAAGGATGAGATCCAAAGCAACACGTGAAGTAACTACACCACACAGAGATGGTTGGCATCTCCTGGACGTGCAAGGGTATAACACAATCACTCTTATTTCAGGAAAGGATCCCAAAAAAAATTATGCAAAAAAACTCCTCCACTTAATGAGTGCTATTACCATCAATTATAATGACAAAATAATACTGGTTTTCCCCAAAATTACTTTGCTAAGAGAATAGCAAAAGAAATGGTTAAAAGCCTGGGCAGGACAGGCGCAGTGGCTCACACCTGTAATCCTAGCACATGGGAGGCTGAGGCGAGCAGATCACTTGAGGTCCGGAGTTCGAGACCAGCCTGGCCAACATGGCAAAACCCCGTCTCCACTTTAAAAAAAAAAAAAAAAAAAAAATTAGCTGGGTGTGGTGGGGGACACCTGTAATCCCAGTTACTTGGAAGGCTGAGACATGAGAATTGCTTGGACCTGGGAGACAGAGGCTGCAGTAAGCCAAGATTGTGCCACCACACTCCAGCCTGGGCAACAGAGTGTGACTGTATTTATTGTAAAAAAAAAAAAAAAAAAAAACGTTGGCAGGAAAGGAAGGAATTTTCCCTTTATAATCACACATTCTGTTTTTAATTTTTTGGAATAATGCTGGAAGGAAACTTTTTTTTTTTTGAGACAGATCTCGCTCTGGTGGCCCAGGCTGGGGCACGATCTCGGCTCACTGCAACCTCTGCTTCCTGGGTTCAAGTGATTCTCCTGTCTCAGCCTCCAGAGTAGCTGGAATTAGAGGTGTGCACCACCATGCCCGGCTATTTTTTGTATTTTTAGTAAAGACAGGATTCCACCATGTTGACCAGGCTGATCTCCAACTCCTGACCTCAGGTGATCCGCCAGCCTCGGTCTCCCAAAGTGCTGGGATTAAAGGCATAAGCCACCACACCTAGCCCAGAATGAAACTTTTTAAAAGGCAAATTATCCATATATTCTTTTTTCTTGTAAGACAAGGTCTTGTTCCATTGTGCCTGCTGGAGTACCGTAGCGTGATCATGGCTCACTACAGCCTCAAACATCTGGGCTAAAGGAATCTTTCTGCCTCAGCCTCCCTAGTAGCCTCCTGACTATGGGTGTGTGCCACCATACCTGGCTAACATTTTTATTGTCTGTAGAGAAGGTATCTCGCTGTGTTGTCCAGGCTGGTCTTGGATTCCTGGCCTTAAGCAACCCTCCCACCTCGGCCTCCTAAAATACTAGGATTAACAGGTATGAGTCACTGCACATGGCCAGATTATTCATATATTCTTACAAGCTCAACTGAGTTTTATAGATACAAAGAATTAACATTTTAGAAAATTTAGGACTAAACCCTATTAATATTCATCACTGTTCTGCAGATTGTAGATGGTATCCATGTGGTTCATTAAGTTCCCTTTCTTAAAACAAGGAAAAAAATACACAAATGCCACTATGATTTCATTCACAGACATAGACCAATTCAACAGGAAACATCAACTTTGTAAGACGATAGAGTAACAAGAAACTAGACAGAGATGTTGCAGTTGCATTATTATAGATAAGCTATAGTGTATGTGTGTATACATACACACACACACACACACACAGAGAGACAGAAATAGTATTCAGCCTTAAAAAAGGAGATAATGTTGCTACAACATGGATAAACTGAAAAAAAAAAAAAAAGGTCAAATATAGAGAGAATAAAACAGTGGTTATTAAGTCTGGGTTGGGGAGGCAAGGTGGAAAAATGTAGGTCAGAGGATATAAAGTAGCAAATATGTAGGATAAAGAAGCCTAAAGATCCAAAGGTACAACATTAGGCCTGTAGTTAACAGCATGTTCTATTCAGGATTTTTGCTAAAGGCGTAGATTATAGCTGCTCTTGCCACAAGGAGGGAAAATGGGTAACTATGTGAGATGATGAATATGTTAATTTGTTCCATGATAGTAACCATTTTACTACAAATACGTTTCTTATAACATCATGTGGTATGCCTTAAATATATACAATAAAATGTATTTTTAAAAATACAAACATGCCACTATGAATTAGTTCACAGAAACCAATTCAACAATAGACTGAGTTTATACGATGATGTAGTAACAAGAGACTGGACACATAAACAGATGTCACATATTATGAGAAACACAAACATTATTCTGTTTTTCCATGAAAAAAAAAAAAAAACCTTCTCTTTCACTACAAAAGTGCTTCAACCTAGAGGGACAAAAAAGCAAAATGAGAAAATATTTATCTTGGCAGCAGTATTAGAAAATTATGTTCCTGAAGATGTTCACATTTCCTTTCAGTATTACAAAGGAAAGAAGGTAACATTTTGCCAAAATCCAAAAAGCCTCTTAAAGGTATTAATTTCTCTATTGTAAATTCAGGTAAAGAGGTTTGTACAGAACACTATTGTCCAGTAGAAATACGAGCCATACATGTAATTTTAAATTTTCTAGTGTCCACCTTAACAAAAGGAAAAGAAATTTTAATATTTAATTTAACCCAATATATCTAAAATATTATTTCAATATATAACCAATATAAAAATTATTAATGCATTTTTTACATTCTTCCCTTCACACTAAGTCTTCAAAATCTGGAATATATTTTCATTCATATCACAAAGTCAACTAGGCACAATTCAAGTGCTCAATAGCTATATATGGTTTGTTGGTACCACACTGGATAGCACTGTTCTAAACTATAGAGCTTTCGTTTCTATAACATTAGTATGGTAGATTCTTGTGCTAGAGCTTTTTTAGTGGAAAGTTCGTCATAATGGATTTTATTATTATAGGGCCACAAATGATGTATATTACAACAGTGTGGAGTGCTATTTTACAAAAAGGTCTAAATCTTTGTCTTATTCATTATAAGCAACACCAACTTTTCAGTTAATATGCTTTCAAATGCCAGCCAGGGTCCTCAGTGTATCAAAAATGTCATGCTCTCAATTAGCAGGGGCCCAGAAGGTAAGACTGCATTCTAGTTTCTTGTTCTTCTACTTGCCAGTTGGCTTACCCATGGGAACATGCCGCCACCACAATACACTGGGTCATATTCAGCATGATGCCGATCCACCTCATTCAGCTTAAGGATTATTTAACTGGGTATGGGTTCAATACAATCTCCTATTACTTAAATAAGTCATTTTTAATGTTCATTTAAGTGTAACATCATTTTTGCCTATTGCTATAGGCCCATTATATGGTGACATACTAAGGAGATGTGCATATTTAAACAGTCTATGTAAGGTTTCTTGTTGGTAAAATTCTGTAGCAGAAAACTAAATTATAACATTAATAGCATTAATTTATTATGAAATAACTGGAATTGATGAGCTTTAAAATTGCTTCAAAGAACAAACCCTTCTAGAGCACAGAGGAGTTCCCGAAGTAAACTCTTGACTGATATGCTGACAAGGTAAAAAATAGCACACAAGAAAAAATGTATGTATTTAACTTTATTTTCCTCAAATAGAATAAAGATTCACATGCTTAGCATATTTCTGGAAATGGCCTCAGAAAAGTTTTCTTTTAACTCTGGTTTCTCTTCACTTTAATGATTAAATAAATGTTAACCAATCAAAGATTAAATATAAAGAAACTTTAAAAATTAATCATTAAAACACAACTCAATAGGAAGGTAGGCAAAAGACATGAAGAGTGATTGCCAAGAAAAAGAAATAAGAATTCCCATAATAAAACATGTTCAACTTACTAATAATCAAAAATTTACAAAATAAAACCACAATGAGGTAACATTTTATACTCCCCAGCTTGGCAAAAATGCAACTCTGATTATCTCAAACATTGGAAAAGATTTAGAGTCCTGCAAATTCTAGTATACTGGTGGGGAGCATAAATTAGCACTTTGGAAAGCAATTTGGCCTTATCTATTAAAACTGATGATGTGCTTTTATTGTACAAACCAGCGATTCTATTCAAGTATACATCCATTCTTGAGTATGTACACCAGAAGTCACATAAAAGAATGTTCACAGCAACATTACCTTTTTCTATTTCAAACAAAGATGCAGTTCGATAAGCACCAGCTGGACAAGAGAACACGTGTGATATATTCATAATGGAATAATATTTAGCAGTGAAAAAACTCCGATGGCAATGAACATAAAAAGGAGGTGACAGAAGAATACATTCAGTTTAATTCCATTTATTATTCTTTAAGGATACACACATGGAGATAAAGGATGAAGGACAAGAAGGCTATGGTCAACACAAAGTTCAGTATAGGGGCTCCCTCTATCAGGCAGGGATAGAGATAGGTTCAGGAAAGAGCACACAGTACCTCAAAGGAAAGGCAGTAAGGTGGGTGGTAGGCACACAGGGGTTTATTTATTATCATTATTATTACTCTTTATACTTTAGCATATATAATATGTGTATATACATATCTATATTCCATTGCATGTATGAAAGTTTTAAAAAATTCAAATGGCTTGTAACAAAAAAAATACGTATAATGTTTCAAATGGTGAATCACAGCCTGTAGGCTCTTAATTTACCTCCATTCTATCATTGAACCCTGGCTAAAACTGCTGCTTTGTTTCTGTTCCCCTCAAACTTGAGAGTAGAGATATTGTCCTGCTCTGACAATACTTACCACATTTTAGGGGCTTGATCCATGCTGACAGAAAGGATGAACAAACAAACCTGACTTGTATTTCTAGAAGAACTAAGAAAACTCTGAAGATTTGAGTCACAAGTAGGCAGTGATCATTTTGGTTTCACACATTTCTGCAAACCTACAGCTTGTTCCCTCCGATCCCTTCTTCCGCCCTCCTTCTGGTGCTTAGGGCTTGAAATTGTTCAGTGATGAGATCAACCTCAGACAATGCCTTCAGAAATACTGTTTTCTTCTGCTTTCTGATGTGGCTGCTACAAAGGTAATAGGGGCCACAGCCACTCTGCCCTTGTCTTCTGCACCCAATTCGGGGAACACAGCCACCAGGCTGTGGCTTCAGTGTACTCAGGAGATCACACAGTCATCCATTTGAACCACCCCACCCAACCCAGGGGCTGAGTGATTTAACTCCATCTTCGGTCCTGATTACTGTCTGAGATGAATCTATGGTGTCCTCCCAATACCCTTGTGCAGGACCTCATGCCTGGCTCCTTGAATGATCAAACGATCTGTTTGTATTTTTACAATTTAATGTGCCACTTTCATGCATGAGGTTCATAGGCAAGAGTAAAATCACAGCCTCTCAACTAAACAGAACTAAAATTAAGAGAAGTGTGAAAAATGGTAGGGAACAAACACTCCATTTTCAGAATATGTGCTTTCTGGAATTTATTCTCCTTTATGCTGAATATAAAATCTGAGATTTCACCAATGCCTTAAGAGACAAACACATACAAACTGAAATCTGAAAACAATAATTATACAGAGCAAAGTGGAGCCTGACACTTAACAAAAGCTGTTAAATGAAAAGTATCTCTAGAAAAGGCAAAACCCTATAGTAAAATCAAACAAACAAAACAGAAGGAAGCTTTGGTACTTTTCAATAACAGGAGACAAAAAATAAGTTTAGTTTATTATTAAATTCATGTAATATAAAAACATCTATGTGGAAATGTTGAATTAAATCTATAAAACAGAAACAAATCTAAAATATATTAGAGTCTGAGGGGAAAAAATACCTTGCTTTTTTCTCTTCTTTGATTGTAATAAAACACCAGAATTTGGAAAAACAAGTATTTTCCCAACTAAATTTTCTTCTGGTCTGTACACACCTAGCAGGATGGCACTCCGTATTTTATCTAATTTTAAAATGGCATAAGTTGATTTTTAGCAGCACATTTCCTTTGCTCCAACAAGCCTACTACAGGAAATAAAAATTCTGTCTTGAAATGCCCTTGATATGAAACCTATGCCTACAATTCCCATCCACTTCTTTCCTAATATTTTAAGACTGTGATTATCAAAATCTAAAGGCAGCTAGTTAAAGAAGGGAACAAGAAAATTATTATTATATGTTTTGAAATCAGCTGATAAAAGAATATAAGTAAGGACCCCATAGTCTCTGAACTAAGTGTGGTCCCAGAGAGCAACATCTCGGTACTCTGTGGAGCCTGGGTACCATGTAAATGCCACACACTGTGCTGCTGCCGCTCTCATAACAAGTACAGCACCACTCGAGGCTGGTCTCCTGTATTTCTTTGCTGATCAAAAAAAAAAAAAAAAAAAAAAAAAAGAAAAAAAAAATGGGGGGGGGAGATGGTACATAACTGTGATGGAAATTTAGCATTACTACCCCCTATTTTTTTTTTTTTTTTTGAGACGGAGTCTCGCTGTGTCACCCAGGCTGGAGTGCAGTGGTGCAGTGGCCGGATCTCAGCTCACTGCAAGCTCCGCCTCCCAGGTTTATGCCATTCTCCTGCCTCAGCCTCCCAAGTAGCTGGGACTACAGTCCCCGACACCTCGCCCGGTTAGTTTTTTGTATTTTTTTCAGTAGAGACAGGGTTTCACTGTGTTAGCCAGGATGGTCTCGATCTCCTGACCTCGTGATCCACCCGTCTCGGCCTCCCAAAGTGCTGGGATTACAGGCTTGAGCCACCGCGCCCGGCCTAGTCTGTTTACTATAATCACAATAAGTATACTGTGGTTAACTCAAAAATTAAAATATAAGACAAATCTGGGTAGCTTTGTCTAGCAAGTATGGTATTGATCCTATAACCCCAACAGTTAACTTGCAAAGCCTCAACCTTCCCAAGTTGGTTCTTGGCACGCACTAGCAAGAGTAGACTAAATGTTAGCTGAGTAATGAATTACAACGTGACAATTTTTACAACTGCTTAAAAAGAAATTCTAAGTTTTATCAGAAGACTCACATACTCAAACACAATATCCAGTTAAAAAAAAAATTCCTGGATAGTCCCTGGGATTTGCCAAATGGAATCTGACCTGGATCTTAATGACAACTAACCAGTAATATCCATAATTTGACAACAGCTTCCCTTGAAGAAAAATTGTGGATCATGTAACCGCTCCAGTTAAGTAAAAATTTGTCATACTTTCCTTCTGGTTGTAATCCTGGACTACAAATCTCAGGTTGGGATTTCAGCCTTAGCATTCAACAAGTTCTTTAGACTAGTCTACATGTAGCAAGGCATGAGGTGGAGTGCTGGGCACATGTGACAGGACTGTAATTCTTCTGCTCTTTCTAATTCTTATAAATTTCCTGCTCAGATTATAATGAAAAGTCCAGAATCAGGATGCTAGGAATAAAATATTTTAGGCAGTCCTCTGAAAATTTATCCTATTCAAGGCTGTTTCTATGTTTGGCAATTTAAAACTCTTTTAGTTTAAAAAAAAATTAAGCATCCCTGTTATAGGGACAAGAATGCAGAAAAATAGCCTCTGCTCTAATGAAGTAGATATGTTCGATGTTTATCAGCATCCACTCCAATAGGAGTATAGATTTTTCTTGACAAGTACAATTCTGGGTTACTCTCTTTCTCATATGTGTTGCTCTGAAAACTTACTTGTGCTCATATACGGAATGAGAACAAGTATCTGCATTACTCTGAAAAATATGAGGTTGTACATTGGCCAGAAATATGAGCAAGCAAAGTTAGAGGCAAATGAAAAGTAACATAAGGAAAAATTAAATTTTACTACAATATTGGTATGTTTTAATATGTCTAATCAAGGGTTCACAAAATATATCTAACTGAAATTTTCCTTTCTCAAAAAATATAGTCCCTTCACAAAATAGAAGCAGCAGCTGCCTGTCAGGGGAGCTGCATTAAAAATATATATGAATACTTATGTATTATAAATAAATTGCTAGAGCTGAAAATGCCTTCAGACACTTATGAGACAATTTTCCTATAAATTTACTATCTAATTAGTGCACCACTTAAAATATATCTTTCAAGCAGTCTTAGGCATTTGGATGAAACTTGCCCCTTGCAAGAAATAAAGAAGCATGTATTTCAAATAGCAATTATTGTCATCCCAATAACTTAGTTCTGATCACTTGATGTTACAACAGTGATTTCTGGAAACATCTGAAGGAGCTTGGATAATATACAGGGGTAAGAGTTTCCATTACTAAAACAAATCTAGTATAGCTAACTTTTTCACCAGGTGTTATTACAAAGCACAGGAACCGTGATGTTTGTAAGTGATTCTGCAGCAAAAATCTTCAACACCCTTTGTCAAACAGCGCTGCTTTTTTTCCTTCTGATTCAAAGATTCTAACAACTTGGCAGACAAATTTCAAAGATGCAATCCAGGAAGCTTAAAGATAAGTGGGTTTACGCAATTCCGGCATCTCCTGTAACCTAGGGCAGATTCAACATTTTCTCTCTGATGGTGCCACCCACTTATCCTTCAGTCATTAAGAAAGTACACCTGTAACAGGTGACGGTATTTCCAGGTGAGTGAGGCAACTGCAGGCAAATAAAATAAGAAAAAAAAAACCACCACCTGATTTGGTTTAAAGCAATCATGCAATTCTCATTATATCCACATCTTTCAAAAACACCTTTTCTGTGGCAAGCAAAGTTACTGATAATGCGTGTGGCTTTTGTCACAGTGATGCATTAGGTAAGCATGTGTGTGCTGAGTACCAGGGGGTGCTTCAAAATGCATCTCCGTCATCTTCCACTCTTCTTCTCTAAGGTTCTGCCTATTAAAAAAAAAAAAAAAGGTCAGTTATTGCATTACATTGACAAGAAAATTCACCCTTGGCAGGGGTTTTTTAAATGTCAGGAAGAGAGATGCTGGAAATCATAACAAATCACCTCCATGTGACTGATAAGAGCAAATCCTGGGTTTCAGCATCGGAGCCCAGATTTAAATCACACCACCCGACCTGCCAAATATAAAAGTGGAAAGAAAGCTGCATGTTTTCAATGACCTACTGAGATTCCTCTCAGAGGTACTGTTTCACCTGTGGATGGCTGGATGGGGGCTACCTTGCTCAGAAGGCCTGCAGAGATACTCGTTAATAGCAACCCAAGATGAAGAACCACTCTAGTATGACCATACCTGTTAGTCAAGAGTCACTGCCTCAATCTCCCAGCTGCCGCCCCTGCGCACCCTCCCCCTTGAGCCAATGGATAAAGAGCTGACACCTGGCACAGGGGGCTTCTGTGGCTGTTCAAGCTCTGGCTGGTCAGCATCCAATGTGGACCAGTTGTTACCTACTTTGGATATCACCCCTGAAAGCTAGGGATCTGAAAATACAATCTTCTACGACAGGCCCTTCTTGGGGTCTACTAAATTTTAACTTTGACGGTTTTCTACCTAAAAATTATTGGTGAAACAGCCTCCCTTTCTCAGAATTAGTTGGATATCATGATGGGCCAGCCACTGTGGGCTCCAGCCAACCACAAGGGAAACTGAGATCACCCCACCACCCCCACCAGGGATTCCACACCATCTAACATTTACATACTTTTAAAAACTCTTCACAGGACAAATAACATATCCAGCACCAATGTGGCCTGTAGGCCACCATCTAGAGACCTCCAACCTGCCTTTGCCACTCCCACTATGGAGGGCAGCCCAGTCAGAGCCTACACTGCACCTGTGCCGGTTGGGCCCGTGAATGTCCTCTCCTACCATGTAAGAGCAATTAAAGGTGCCAATGATATCTTTATGTTTCCTGATAGGCTTTCTTGCCGTGTTTTTCTATGTGTGTATACTACACAGGGAGTAGGAAAGGAAAAGAGAAAAGAGGGCTTTCATCTTTTAGTACATTAAACCTGTGAACACTCTGTCAAAGCTTTAGACTGTAGACTGTATGATGAATCACTACCAAGATGAAAAATAAAAGATCAGAAGAGAGAAAATGCTAAATTGTTCTTGAAGATATTTTCACTTCTCTCATACAACGATGAAGTATGAATTGCTATTAGCCTTTAAAGCCCTAAATGGTTCATGGAGAGTGGCACAGACCTTGTGCTATGGACATCTACTCTGGTCCCAGATACTCCTGCCCAGGTACAACTGATTTAGGTCCCTGAAAACGGTGGGCTGAATGGGGGTGGTGTCCAGGGTCCTCACTACCTTTGGGATGGTCCCTGAAATCAAGTTAACTTCAGTGACACCAAGATCAACTTTAATACTATGGCCACAAACCATGTGAGAATGTATATTTCACAGATCATAGATTTTCTGAGAAACTGGTGAGAAAATACATTTCTTTGAAGAATAAAAAAGTCAGCCCACAGTCTCTTTTTTTTTTTTTTTTTTGGAGGCGGAGTCTCACTCTGGATCGCCCAGGCTGGGAGTGCTGTGCCGCCGATCTCAGCTCACTGCAAGCTCCGCCCTCCCGGGTTCACGCCCCATCTCCTGACTCAGGCCCTCGCTGCAGTAGCTGCGACTCACAGGCGCCCGCCACCTCGGCCCGTAGTTTTTTTTTTTTTTTTTTTTTTTTGTATTTTAGTAGAGCGGGGTTTCACCGTGCTTCGCCACGGATGGTCTCGATCTCGCTGACCTCGTGACCGCCCGTCCGGGCCGCTCCCAAAGCTGCGCGGGCGATTACTAGGCTTGAGCCACGCCGGGCCCGGCCCAGGGCCCACGCGTCTCTATCCATATTTGGGGAAAATGGGAACAAACAATATTTTTTAAAAGGTTTTGCATAGACAATGATGCCCACAGGATTTATGTATCCATTAGACTACCCCATCCTAGTTTTTTACAGTTCTTTGAAGATAAATCTGGACTTTTAATATCTTTGGATGAAATATGTTATAAAAATACTCTAATTTTCCTAACAAGTATTCAAATGTTTCACCTTTATAAAAATAGTTTTAAGAACCTTTAAATATGGTATGTGTGGGTTTTGCCTCTGCTTAAAACATGTGCATGGAAACCACCCACAACCATCTGTGGACTTACTGGTGTAAAAACAAAGCAAGATTTCACATTGGCTGTGCACTGCAGATGCTGGTGTATAATTTATGTTATTGAGGGTCCCTGCCTTCCTCCTACAGGTATGCCAGAGATGGTACAAATCCTGGGTAGCCTCAAAAGACCTATTACTTTCAGACATTGAAGTTCTAGGGAAGGTACTTTTATCACAGTTGTGTTAAAAATAGACATATTAGAAGTCAGTCTCAATTTGAAACACTCAAAACCTCAATTACTATGTATATAAAGACTGCAAGGAAATACACAAAAATGTCAATGTGGTTAGCTCTGGGAGATGATTTTAATCCTTTATTTTACCCTTTTAAATATTTTCCCAATTTAAAAAAATGAGTTTAGGCTACTTTCATAATCAGAAAGAATTTTAAAATGTATGTTTTAAAAGAAGAAATAATATCAAAATAGTACCTTACTTAATAAAGAAATGTTTTTTCTTATTTTGAAAGTAAATCTACAAGCTTAATAAAGTTGTGATAACACATCATTTCTGGTTCTAAACATGAGAAAATACTGGCTCCTTTATGTTTTCTAAGACATATGACTTAATAAAGTGGCTTCAAAATATTTTGATTAAGGAATTGAAGATTTTTTCAAGGTTGACCATTTATTATTATAGACCATCTCTTCTCCAATGAGAGTAAATTTAGAACATCTTTAAATAGGACTCTGAGTCTGCTATTCCAAAAAACGTCAAGTAAAAAAATTGAAATTTTAAACAGAAAGCACCTACTAGTTTTTGCTATCTTAAATTCTTGGAGGAATGGGGTATAAATTAGAAATAAGGTAATATTCTTATTTATAGCAACAACTGAAAAGTTGGGGGAAAAAACCCCAAAACTAGCCTCTGTTGTATGTTTTAACACTGGGTAGTCTCGAATTACACATCAGAGGAAGCAAAACCCCCAAATCTAAGAAACTGTCTATGCATTCCTCTAACACTGTCACTCTACATCTCTAAGAACAACTCAAAAGAGATGAATTCTAAAACAAGAATAAGAAAAGATTTACCTACCTTTGATGCCAACCGTGGTTTCAGGCCTAAAAATGAAAAGACTGTGTTGCTTTCCTTGGATTCAAAAAAACTGTCATAATCCTAGAAAAAAAGGGAAGGAGAAAATAAACCAACGAAAGCAAACAATTATCTTTATATTTGGTGCTTTGGACAAATTCTTTATGGAAGTAAAAAATGTACCATTGTTTCGTCCAGATCAGGGAAAAGCTAAATAAATCTGCTGAATTAGTCTGCTTGCGCATAAAAATTTATTTTAGTATGATGAAGAATGTAACAAGTTTTTAATCCAAAACCTATGACAGATTAAAATGTGAAACATTTGATGACAGAAATTAAATAGGAACACACTCCTTTTCCTTTGTGGGCCAAACTAACATTTGTCTGTGTGGAATCACTCTGACCTAAGATTTTACTCTAGGTCTTCAGTATGGAAGGCTGCCTCCCAATTCCACTCTTGATATTTTGTTATCTAGGGCTTTGAAAAAAATCACTGGGTAAACAAAGCTGTAAAGGTCTCCATGTGTCAATGAAAGTGTGTCTTATTCTGCTTCTGAAGTTTTCCACATTCTTTGAGACCATCTCCTTAGAGGGAATAAAAGATCAAATAAAACTAAAGGAAACTATATTCTCTATAATATTTACCTTTGCCTCAAATATAGAATCATTTTTCTCTTCCTACCTTCACAAGAAGGCATCAAGGAATTCTGGTCAATGTGTTCAACTGTTTCTTTTCAAAAGTTTGCATTTATCATATGTAAAGCAGTCTTAAAATTTGGTAATTTGGTAACTTTATCCTAAGGATAAATAATGTAAGCAAATGATGATCACAGTCATTTAGGCATTTGCTTTGTGCTAAGTGCCTTATAAATGTTATGTTATTTAATCTTCACCACAGCCTGCCAGGTTAGAGACTGGCTCAAGGCAAAGAAATATGTTGTCCAAGTTTGACAGCTAATAAGTGAGAGAACTGATATTTGGGTTCATGTTTCACTGACCTTGAAATTCATACTTTTTGTACTCTAGGATGCATCCTGCCCAAAAGGAAACCAAGTATGGGGCACCACGTGTGCTGGAGTCACTGAGTGCTAATGAATCCATTGTTAAGCCAAGCCAATGGCATCTAAACTTGTAGAGATTCGCTTCCTGCAACGCATGCCTTGTCTGATTAAAAAATCTTTGAATTTTTTGGTTCTGTGTACACATCCTCTTCTCCAAAAGCTTTAGTAATTGAGTCTCCTGGTTTGGAAGGCAGGAGCCTCAGGCTTTTCACGGGCTGCTCCTTCTGTCATTTAGGATCAGCTCTAAAGAAAGGCCTTCCTTGACCAAGCCAAGAAGGAGCAACATGTCTGAAAAGAGAGATTTGGCCAAGTCTTTGAAAACTGGCATTTAAGCTTACATCTGAAGGATGAATAGAGTTAGCCAAGTGAAGGACTGGGACGGGGGTATTCTTAGGCAGGGAACTGCACTAGTGAAGCACAAAGCTGGCAGGGGACAGGGATCAACATACGCTGGGCTTTGTAAACCAAGAAAATGATCTTGAATTTTATCTTAAGTACCAAAAGAAATCATATAAGGGTTTTGAGCAAGGGAGCAAATGATCTAGTTTTTTTTAAGAAAATACCTAAAACACTGTGTGGAGAATGGCTCAGAAAAAGGGCAGCAAAAAGGAAAGCAGGGGAAAAAAGGGAGTACTTTGGCAATTGCAATAAGCAATGGTGGCAGCCGGGGTGATGGCAGAGGGCAGCAGACGGGCTGCAGATACGTTTTGGGGGTAGAAATGATCATCCTTCCTTGTGGATTTGGTGGGGGTGATTAGGGAGAAATAAGAATTAAAATGGCTCTGAACTTTCTGGCTTGATGAAAAAGACGAGAAAAAAATCTGAAGGGAAGACTGGAGTTCAATTTCAACATGTAATATTTGAGAAACTACATGAGACACTGAGCAATTGGAGGTTCCTAACAGCTCTAGGATGTAGAGATTTCATGGAATTTGTAAGAAAATTTGTAATTTCTTATAAGACAAAATATGGTCCTAACTATGCCACAAACACATGTCAAAGTTTGACATGAAATACAGGCAAAATCTCATGGACTGAAAATTTTACATTCTTTGTAATGAGGCTATTTCCAAAGAGTTGAGTAATAATTCCCTCATGGGAGTTTAAGAAATAATTCTGTTCAAAACATACTTTCTCTACCTGACAATTTGTTGACTATATTGAATGTGGTAAGATGAGGAAAAGGGCTAAATTACAGCTAGATTTGTTCCATCCTTTAAGATATCCACTGTATATAACTTAGTATACCTGTTCTCTCTAAACCATATTCAGCCTCTATTCAGCTGAAAGTCTTTCCCTGGGGAGGCTCATTCATAGCCATAGCCCTGATTAAATCCACATCTCTTGCCCTGACCTCTCTTCTGAGCTCTGGTTCCATAAAAGCCACTAACTGTTCACAGACTCTTAAACACAACAGGTCTAAACCACAATTCATGATCTTCCACTCCACAAACTGGAGGTCTCAGAAAATGGCACCACTATTTACAGGGCCCTGTAACTCAGATATCAACACATCACAGGACTCCTTTCTTCCCTCAACCACTAGTTTATATGTCCCTTAAGCCTCTCAATTTTTCCACATTGGTCTCTACCAACCTGATCTAAGCTAGACTTCTGCAACAGCACCCCAACTTATCAACCTTTGTCTAATCTCACTATTTCCACCCCATCATTCTCTGAAAGTGAGGACAGACTGATTTTTATAAAAACAGGTTTGATCTCACCCTCTGCTTAAATCCCTTCCTTTGAGACTTCTCACTCCTTGTAAAATACAGACTAAAATCCTTAATGTAATGTGAAAGGCCCTATTTGGCCTGGCTCTAATTCATCAGGTTTGGGGAGTAGAAGGATCTTTTTTGTTGTTGTTGAGATAAGGTCTCACTCTGTCACCCAGACTGGAGTGCAATGGTGTGTTCACAGCTCACCACAGCCTCCACTTCCTGGGCTCAGGTGATCCTCCCATCTCAGCCTCCCAAGTAGTTGGGACCACAGGTGTGCACCACCATACCCAGCTATTTTTTCATTTTCTGTAGAAAAAAATCAAAAAATTCATCTATGTACATGAGAGAAATTATTGTAGAGATAATCCCTCTTTTTAGAGAAAACCCCCTCTACAAAGAGACCACCTCTCTGTAGAGATGAGGTATCATTATGTTGCCCAGGCTGATCTTGAACTCCAGGGCTCAAGCAATCTTCCTGCCTCGGCCTCCCAAAGTGCTGAGATGACGGGCATGAGCCATCACGCCCAGTCAAGAGGGGTCTTATACTTCTACTTGCACCAACCACTGTCTGATGCAACCACAGATTCATTTCTGGAAAACTGAGTGGTGTATATGTTTAGTCAACCATGGACGTGATGTCCAGCAAACCACTATGAATTATCTATGACCTTGATCAACTCCTTTAACCTTCTCAGACTTTCTTTCTTTCTGTATCAGAATACTAGTGAAATCCCTTGGTACTCCAGAATTCTACAAAATAAAGGAGAATCCAGTAGAGTTGCTCCTAAATGGACTGTTAGCTGTGTCCAGGTGTAAAGCCCAGCCTAGGTATTCCTGTTCCTAGAGATATTTATTTGGAAATTGCCCTGTCTTGTTTAACTGAACAGGTAAGGGAAGAGATATTAATGAGAAGAAAAAATTGAGGGCTAGTAACTTGGTCATCAAAATGCTGTCACTGTTCTTGTTTTAAAAGGCTACCATCTGTCTCTATGTGATTAAAAATCTTTTACATGGTCATTTAGGGTGGCTCACACCTGTAATCCCAGAGCTTTAGGAGGCTGAGGTGTGAGGATTGTTTGAGGCCAGGGGTTTGAGACCAGCCTGGGCAACACAGCAAGACCCCATCACTACAAAAAATTAAAAAGTTAGCCAGGGATGGCAGCATGTGCCTGCAGCCCCAGCTACTTGGGAGGCTGAGGTGAGAGGACCAACTGAGCCCTGGAGTTCAATGCTACATGCAGTGAGCAATAATCACACCAGTGCACTCCAGCCTGCATGGGTGACAGAGTGAGGGAGGGCCTGTGTCAAAACAAAAACAAAAACAACTCTAATGTCAGTATGAAATGCAGGAATGAAAAGTTAATGAAATTTGAAAAAGAAAACATAAGAAGCAATGCCTCACTCAATCTCTATAAATGTAGTATGAATTCTACTTTCAAAAGATTTAAGTGATAACATGAAAATATTGTGCATGTAAAAGAGCAAAAGGCAAGGTACAATGAGACTTAACATTTATATTTCAGGTTTCAGTGTTTATAATTAAAAACCTTAATCTTAAAATGATCCCAATGCCCCAAATCACAAAATTGGAAATAAGGTAAATTCTCACATGCAAGTTTCATATATACAAAACAACACCTATACAATAGACAGATTTTAAGGCTGCAGTGAGCTAGAATTGCACCACTGCACTCCAACCTGAGCAACAGGGCAAGACCCTGTCTCAATTAAAAAAAAAAAAAATGTATATATAACATTTTCTCTCATGTAGAGAAAATATGTAACATTATCAATAATCCATTTGTCCATATTAAACTGAAACCATTCTTAAAGTTTCAGTCACCAAGAAAGGTATTTAGAAATGTCAGATGTTTAGAAATCTCAGAATGGCAACATTTTTTACTTTTAGAAAAGAAAAATTTCTCTTAAGCTGTATTTCTCCCATAATAATTACAAGCATTATTTTTATGTTATGAACCTTTAACTCAGTGCCCTATCAGTATTGCCAGCAGGGTGCTTCTTACCCAGAAATTGAATGGGATCCACCCAAAAGAGCAGAAATTTTTATTTAAGGTAATTAACTCCTTCCAAATGACAAATACAAAATTTGGTAATTAGCTTAAAAAAGAGAATGATTTAAGCCGGGCGCGGTGGCTCAAGCCTGTAATCCCAGCACTTTGGGAGGCCGAGACAGGCGGATCACGAGGTCAGGAGATCGAGACCATCCTGGCTAACACAGTGAAACCCTGTCTCTACTAAAAAATACAAAA
>NW_016803514.1:121658-128860 GCF_001698545.2 Rhinopithecus bieti
AAAAAAAAGAAGAGAATGATTTAAAGACAATAATTTTTAAAAGTCAGTGTTACACTAGTACACAACAGACACCACATTACCAATAATTTCTGTCATGTAGATAGATGAATTGCATTTGTCAATTAATAACATGCCACGTTTTAAGTATATCATGTTAGTAACAATTAAGTAAATCCTATTTCTATTCTGTTATTTACTGGTTTTAAAGAATTGTGTGAAAAATTTACTTTCTAACATTCAGAAGCTTTTGAGTGGCCTGATGAATCCTAAAGTATGTAAATATAAAGTGAAACTATTAATATTTTCTTTGTCATGTTTAAGCAAAAAGTAGATATGACAGAGATAAGTTAAACTGCATGTGAAATAATTTAAGATTAATACAGTATTAAAACATTTAAAACTACTTCCTATTAAGATACACATTCTTACAGTTGTAAGCATTCTAAATAAAAGAAAAATATCTGCTTTCTTATCAAATTTGTTTTACTTGTCAGGCTTATACATATTTAAAAAATACATTAGGATTCCTACTACAAAGGTTAAAAGCATTGTATTTTTAAAACTCACATAAAGTTTCCAAATAGGCTCACTGAATTCCTTATAGTCTAAGGCATTCTCCCTAAAGTGTTGTGTAAATCTACATCTTGAGATTGCACATTTCAGGACAATCAACCTTTTGTAATTACAGAATATGATGATTAGTAAATATTTACTTTGCAGAAAGATATAACCACATAAATCATATTCAAGGTAAAATTGCCCATTTCAGAAACTGGTACATTTTCATTCCACTTAAGACAAAGGACAAAAAATTCACTTTGTTTCTAATGCCAACTGCTGACAAAAAGAAAAATCTCTGAACTGTATAGATAATAGCATAACCAAGCTACTCACACTCACTAAGGGAACATTTATCTAAATGCTGTGATTTTAAGAATATAGCAACCTAAACTGTTGTGGTTTTTTGTTTTTGTTTTTTTTTAAATCTCTCATCACCTATACTTCTGTTTATGTTCAAGTGAAAACCACTGTTAGAGACATTTCTTTTTTTTTTTTTTTTTTTTTTTTTTGAGACGGAGTCTTGCTCTGCCGCCCAGGCTGGAGTGCAGTGGCCGGCTCTCAGCTCACTGCAAGCTCCGCCTCCCGGGTTCACGCCATTCTCCTGTCTCAGCCTCCCGAGTAGCTGGGACTGACTACAGGCGCCCGCCTTGTCGCCCGGCTAGTTTTTTGTATTTTTTAGTAGAGACGGGGTTTCACCGTATTAGCCAGGATGGTCTCGATCTCCTGACCTCATGATCCGCCTGTCTCGGCCTCCCAAAGTGCTGGGATTACAGGCTTGAGCCACCGCGCCCGGCCTTGTTAGAGGCATTTCTAAGCTCATGATAAAATCTACAAGAGGTAGAGTTAACAACAGTTTCATTCCTCCACAAAGCTTACTTAAGGACATTATCTGTGCACTCCGATTAGACCACTATAGACTAAGCAAGCATCTGAGACAAACACCTTAATGTTCTTTGCCCTTTCAGTGTCTCTGGAGAGAACAGTTAGGAAAGCCCACAGCAGTCACTCTGATAAGTTGTATTGCTTACCACAGCTAAGTCAATCACAATTAAGTGACAGGCCCACATTATTTCTTCATGCCAAGGACATAACCAAACAGAAGGCTGGAGGGAACAAAAACAAGGAAATGGTGTAGCAGCAATCAGTTCTAAATGAGCCAAAGTAAATCTGTTTTACCCAAAAGGAGAATATTTTTTAAAAAGCAATTTTTTAAGACTACGGGAGTTGCTGCAGCTGCTTAAAATGAACAGCGGCTGCTTCTCAAATTTTCTTTCAAGCCGGAGGGTAGCCTCTAAGCAGAATTTCTTGATTTAGTGGATAAAGGTTGTTAGTGCTATACTTTATGAAATCTTGCTATAGAAATCAAAAAACAGTAGACAAGTCCAATTCTGGCAGGATAGATAAAATGCAGTTATTTAAAACAGCTTCATTTTGGCAATTTTTATTGCCAAATACCAAAATACGAGCAAACCCAAAGGTGAGAATCTCAAATTCCTAATTCATGTTTAATAGTTCTGACCATACAGGTTCAAGACAACAAAGTAAGCAAATACATCTACTTCCCCTCTTACCCAAGAGCCAATTTAAACTGGAGGGGGAAAAACCTAGGAACAGGAACCAGCCATAAAATTTTAAGAAATACCCAGAATATATAAAATGCAACCAAACAGAGAAAACACAGCAGGGAGAACCACAGCCCAAACCAATAGAAGAACAGTCCTTCCCAAGGAGCCTGCACAGCAATCACAAGCCTGAGACAATGAACACAACAATCTGGAGCAGACTATGGTGGGGCAATCAATGTAAAAAGAAGTACATTTGTAACGGCTTAGACAGTTTGTTTTCCCAGTGTGGCCAGAGCTTAAGAGAAGTGCTCTCCAAAGAACACTCGCTGCCTATGTGCTGAAAACTCCTGGTGAGACTTCAGGGACCTGAGAGAGGCCAGCAGAATCTGTAGTTACCCTGGACCCCACATCAGAAAGGGAAAAATGGAAAGGAAGTTCACCCTGGATGGACACGCACTGAAGTCCATTGCTGCCTGGGTGTGGCTCTTTCATGGGCACCTGAGGAGTTCCAGTCTGCTTCGTGCTGCCCCCACTCTTCTTTCACCGTCTTATTTAACCCTCCTACTCAAAAGAAAGCAGGCCTGTGAGTTACTGGGGGAAGCCAAGCCAGCTCCTAAGAAAGACAAAAACCAACAACTAGAACTAGTGCTGGAGAACACAGAGATAACTTACAGAACATACAAAACTTAAAAAAAATGCTTTCTAACTAATATCCTTGGAGAGATTAAAGAAAATGCTGCATCCACAAAACAAGAACAAGCCACTACTTTTAAAGGAGTAAGAAACAAGAGCTCCTGAAAATTAAGTTTGATTGCCAAATTAGAAAGTAGATAAAAAGAATAAAAAGCAGGATAGCATAGAGCTAAAAACCAGGCTAGAGATCTAGAAGATAAAAGTTACGAATGCCTCTCAGAATGTAGAATATCATGACCAAGAGATGGAAATTATTAGGTAAGTCATGAGTATTGAAAGTCAGAACATAAGGGTAAAACTTCATCCAAAAGGAAAAAGATCCTGAAGATGAAAAGGAAAGACAATGGAAGTGAGGGGGGAAAAAGGGGGCAAAGAAATAACAGAACTTGCTCTCCAGTGAAAAAAAGACATTAGTTTTCAGATTGAGCAGTCCTATTAATTGCTGAGCAGAATTTTTTTTAAAGGCACATACTGATGAAATTCCAGAGCTCCAAGAAAACCCTAAAACCTTCTCTAAAAGAGAAGCAAAACAACCTACCTTTAAGAATCTAATTTAGCAGACATGAAGTCTTCCAATCAATACAAAGAATATGGAAAATGGAATAATGCTTCCTGGGGGAACTTGGTTTTAAATCTAATCTTTCATATTAAACAAAATGATCAATTAAGAATGAAAGACAAAAAATTAAAGCATTCAGAAGGTTTACTAGGTAGGCACACTATGTTAACAAAATTATTTTCAGGACATAGTCCACGCAAATTAAAAAAAAAAAAAAAATACAAGAAGGAAAAGTTATTTCTCTCATAGGTTTGCCAGACAAATGTGAAGTGGAAGAAATGAAAAGGTTAAAATGTATTAAGAGATTCCCTTGGATATTGACATTTGTGTCATTCTCCCTTAAGCCACAGGGATTTAGTAACATAAGATTACATACCCTCCTCTATCTATGGCTGCTCACACTAAGCAGTTCTGTAGGGAATAGTGTTTATATAATTATAACAATATACATATATATTTATATAATTATTATAGTTACAGAAGACAGTGTGACATATACTTTGGCAATTCATGTGTGTATGCGTATTCATATATCAAAATGGGGGAGAAATGAGAGAAGCTATAAGAATGTCAATTTCTCTTCAACTTTCAAAGGAAAAAGTAAATACTATCCAATATTTAAAATCAAGGGATATAGATATTAATACATGAATGGCAATAACTTAGAAAAATGACAAAGCAGAGCCTCATGAAAAGGCTACATGTTGGGGAAATGAGGGAAGCTGCATAAAGAAGAGCAGAGGAAAACCAACTTTTCACTTTCAACCCTTTCTCTTGACATTGATATTAACAAGTCCTGATTGTCTTAACAGTTTTGTTCTCTCTTCATTAACTCCAATTGCATAAGGCTCAGAAAGAGAGAGAATTTGAAAAAGAAAGAAAACCACCAGTTTGGATATTAGTTAAGATATACTGCTAGTCATGCAACTGGGGAGGCCTCAAACTGTCTGGATGAAAGCTTTCAGTATTCACAGCACAAATCATCATTTTTATGAAAGTCACATCCCAGGAATTCATCACTGTAGAATATTAAGGCAAACAACTCAGGAAGGTGAAAATGGGAGATTAAACATTTATAGACGGAAGAATAAAAGCTAGAGTTATACCGAAAAGATAAAACAGCAGAGAATATCTAATTACATCGTTGTGCTTCCGGGCACACAGCTGACCAGCAATCAACCATAAAGGGGAATTTGTATCACACCCTCTCTACTACTCAACTTTCCCCTCCTGGTATCTGGAAAGATGCCACATAGGAATATTTACAGGAAAACATCTGATGGAGAAGATTCTCCTTGATTAGATAACTGATCTTTTAGAGAGAAGGCCTTGGAATACAGATTTTCAAATGCAGATAAATGTTCCTAAGAAAATGCTACCTGTGGGATAGGTGAGCTTCCAACAGAGTTAGTTTTCTAAACGGATTTCATCATAAAATTTTAAAAGCAGATTCAGTAAGATTGCTTTTAACAATCTGGCTTTGAACTTTATTAATAAAATGGGAATGCAGCACAGTCTGGCTTAACGGATTTCAAACTATATACTGCAAATGCTCAGAACCTTGACAAGGCATGTCCCAACAGAATGGGCTGGCTACCTCCTGAGCTGAAAACACCTGTGTAGGTATTTACCCATTCATATAACCATGTTTGTTAGGTATGTTCTGTGTTCCTAGCAATCTAATGGATACCACATACTAAGATAAATAGGGTAAAGGTGTGCACACGGTGCTTGGAAACCAACTGAAGGCAAAGACATGAAAAAAACCTATAACTATCATAATAGCAATAATAAGGCACAAGTTTGCTGGGCATGGGGGAGAGGAACTAATAACCAGAGTCCTAGTTAATTAGAGAAAGTGTAATAACAACACACCTTTGGATTGAGCTTTGAGAGAAAAACAGGGCAGAATTATGGAGGATGTAAAAATTATAGGATTTGGTAATCAACTGGGTATATGAGGTAAGGAAGATCAGTGTAGGGTGATTTTTAGGGCTTTCCCTTAAGTATCATACAGTAGATGTAGTCATTAGCCCTAAATAAATAACATCCATATCTTCAAAATAGAGCACAATCTCCTGTGGATAATAGTTACAATTTTGGACTTTTGTTTTTTTTTTCTCACTGACTCTAAACAGAACTCTAGTAACACGTTATTACTGCAGACAGGCTACGAGGTAGGTCAAAATTTCTGTCCATTGTTTTGTTCTACTCCATTCTACCAGATGACACACTCAATTGTCAGGACAGAGACCTGGGAAACAGCCAATCCAGTGTTTCTCAAATATATCCACTAAGGAACTCCAAAAGGCAGAGGGAAATGTGAATGGAATGTCCAGAGCAGTGGCAGACTGAGGAAGGGACTGTGAGCTAAGAAGGATGTTTACGGCCAGGCGTGGTGGCTCATGCCTATAATCCCAGCACTTTGGGAGGCTGAGGTGGGTGAATCACAAGGTCAGGATATCAAGACCATCCTGGTCAACATGGTGAAACCCCATCTCTACCAAATATACAAAAATTAGCCAGGCATGGTGGCGTGTGCCTGCAGTCCCAGCTACTCGAGAGGCTGAGGCAGGAAAATTGCTTGAACCTGGCTGCAGTGAGTGGTGATTGTGCCACTGCACTCCAGCCTGGGCAACAAAGCGATACTCCATCTCAAAAAAAAAGGAAGGATGTTTGCATTTGTAAAGGTTGGAAAACAAAATAAAAACAACTAATAAAAACCAAAACAGAAAAGAATATGCAACAGAGAACTACGTGGCCCTCAAAGTCGAAAATATTTACCAGGTGGCTTGATCCCTGATCTAGAGGATTGAAGCATGGATTTTGAAGCAGGCCCCACAAATGTGAAATTCCTTTGAACCTTTGTTTAATCTTAAAACTTAATGGAAATGAGACATCTTGACCTATAATATACCAGTTTTTTTTTTATTATTATTATACTTTAAGTTCTAGGGCACATGTGCAGGTTTGTTACATAGGTATACATGTACCATATTGGTTTGCTGCACCCATCAACTCATCATTTACATTAGGTATTTCTCCTACTGCTATCCCTCCCCTAGCCCCCTACCCCCCAACAGGCTCTGGTATGTGATGTTCTCCACCCTGTGTCCAAGTGATCTCATTGTTCAATTCCCACCTATGAGTGAGAACCTGTGGTGTTTGGTTTTCTGTCCTTGTGATAGGTTGCTGAGAATGATGGTTTCCAGCTTCATCCATGTCCCTGCAAAGGACATGAACTCATCCTTTTTTATGGCTGCCTAGTGTTCCATGGTGTATATGTGCCACATTTTCTTAATCCAATCTATCATTGATGGACATTTGGGTTGGTTCCAAGTCTCTGCTATTGTGAATAGTGCCACAATAAACATACGTGTGCATGTGTCTTTATAGTACCAGTGTTTGTTTTGCTATTAAAAATATTAAGTTTTGCAACATGGTGAAAATCTTCAAGTCAAGTGGATGTTCTGGACAGATGGGCAGTCTTTATTCTCTGACTTTGGGCACCCCCAGGTACTAAGAAACCCAACTCTGGTTTTATCAGCAACGCATATAATAATCATCTTGTCATGGAAGGAGACAAGGAGATGTGTTAGCGTTTTCTTACCATTTGTGGAGGCTCAGAAGCACAGCCCAAGCACAACTAAGTGTACACAGTTGCAGTTGTTCTCAAGTGCAGTGTTTATGTAAGACTTTTGGGAACAATGTCTTGGGATCATATGTTTTAAGTGCATTTGGGATCTTTATTGAAGCATGAAGAACCTAATCCCATTATTGGGACTCCAGTGTGGGCTACAGAGTGAGACTCCATCTCAAAAAAA
>NW_016803514.1:129990-140708 GCF_001698545.2 Rhinopithecus bieti
CCAGGATGGTCTCGATCTCCTGACCTCGTGATCCACCCGTCTCGGCCTCCCAAAGTGCTGGGATTACAGGCTTGAGCCACCGTGCCCGGCCCTGAATAGATACTTTTTCAAAGATAATATACAAATGGCTAACAAACACATTCAAAAGATGCTCAACATCACTAATCATCAGAGATATGCAAATCAAAACCACAATGAGTTATCACCTCATGCTCATTACAGTAGATACCATCTAAAAAATAACAAAAAATAACAAGTGTTGGTGAGAATGTGTAGAAGTTAGAACCTCTCTGCAATGTTGGTAGGTAATCTTGGTAGGCAAAATGGTACAATTGCTATAGAAAATAGTTTGGCTGTTTCTCCCAAAATTAAAAATAGAACTACCATACAATCTAGCAATCTCACTTCTAGATATATATTTAAAAGAAACTATCAATAGAGTAAACAGCCTACAAATGGGAGAAAATATTCACAAACTATGCTTCTGACAAAGGTCTAATATCGAGAATTTACAAGGAACTTAAATCAACAAACAAAAAACAAATAATCCCATTAAAAGGACATGAACAGACACTTCTCAAAAGAAGACATAAAAGCAGCCAAAAAAACACAAAAAAATGTTCATCATCACTAATCATCAGAGAAATGCAAATCAAAATCACAATGAGAAACCATCTCACATCAGTGAGAATGGCCAACAGAAAACCAAATACTGCATGTTCTCACATACAAACGGGAGTTGAACATGGAGGACCCAAGGACATAAAATGCGAACAATTGACACTGCAAACTACTAGAGTGGGAAGGGAAGTGGATATGGTTCAAAAAACTACCTATTGGGTACTAGGCTCATTATCTTAGTGAAATATACCCATGTAACACACCTGTACATGCACCCCCTGTATCTAAAATAAAAGAAATATAAAATAATTTTAAAAATTAAAAGAACTAAAAACAGGGTTTCAAAGAGATATGTGCACACTCATGTTCATAGCAGCACTATTCACAATAGCCAAGAGGTGAATGTAATCCAAATGTCCATCAATGGATGAATAAATAAACAAAATGTGGCAAATACATACAATGGAATACTATGCTGTCTTGATAAGGAAGGAAATCTTGTCACATGCTAGAACATGGATGAACCTTGAAGATATTATGCCAAGCGAAAGAAGCCAGTTGCAAAAAGACAAGTAGTGTGTGATTCCACTTAGTTGAACTACCTAAAGTAGATACTTTATATAGAGAAAGTAGAATAGTGGTTACCAGCAGCTGAGGAAGGGGGCAAAGGGGAGTTGTTTAATGGATATAGAGTTTCAGATCTGCAAGATGAAAAACTTCTAGGGATCTGTTTCACAACAATGTAAATATATTTAATACTACTGAACTGTACACTTAAAAGTGCTTAAGATAGTAGGTGTTATATGTTTTTATCACAATAAAGAAAATTTTAAAATAATAAAATATATAAAGAAATCCAAATCATCTGTTTGCTGAATAGAGAGAGAAAAGAAATGAAAGGGGAGTAGGTACTTTCCTTTAGTGTAAGTGGGTAAGTTTTCATTTCCGATGAATTGCACAAATGCCAGTTCCACAGAGAGAGAACAAAGGGTTAAAACCTTGGACATGAGGCCCAGAGCTTTTTAAAATCCAAATCAGACACTACAATTCATCATAAAAGCCAAAGTGTTAGATCCTTTACCTTTAGAATCTTGTCACCCACATTTTCAGAGAAGGAAGAATCCTGCTCACAGTAAGAATTGATTCCACTCCAGGGAATCAACAGGAATAAGTTGTGCCAGTTTGGGTTCTTCATGCAAATAACTGAGAAAGACACTAGCAACTTTAAGGGAAAGAAATTATGGAGGTATCATAGGGAGTTGGCAAGACTCCACGTCAAAACTAGAGGACCAGTTTAGAAAACAGAAGGAATTTCCCTATCTGGGTAGCCAAGAATACACTCATGTCACACCCCAGATCAGCTCCATAAGGACACCAGCCACAGCTATGGTTGGCCCCATCCCCCCTGGACACTCACTGCCACAAACAACCTCCCACTGACCCTGTATTTCTACATCATCCCCTTAATGTTCAAATTCTGGGGTAGAAAAAAACTGATTGGTCATGCCAGGGAGATTCCATTCAGTGGGGAACTCCTTCCAAAAGGCAAGAAATTCAACTGCTAAATGAGAGAGAGGGCAATTGTCCACACTGGTTACCAAGTAGCTTAGCAGCTGTTTACTCTATGTCTCACATGCCTAGCTCATCCAGGTTAAAATAAAGTAATAAATTTCTAATTCCAGGAAACAGAATAAGAATGTACAAGCTTTCTGGATCGTGTCACTCGCAATGTGGTAGGTTTCCACAGGTTAACCAACCAGATGAGACCAGTCAGAAACTATCACTAGATAAAGCAAGGTGTACAGAAGCAGGTGAGATGAACAAGGCCTGTGGTTAGTTGCCCTTTAATGCTTGTGTCAAAGTCAAATTTACCTAACCTTGATAAGAGCCGACACTGTCTCAAAACTCTCGCCAGAACAGACTATGATGACAGTGCGTACGCCAATAACTGTCGTGACCACCACCACAGGACTAACACTGTTCAAGCAGAGAAGATGCCATTTACCTGGCACAGTCTAATCAATATATAATATAAACCTCTAGCCAGCTCCCAGATAGTCTACTTGAAAAAATTTCCACAGACTCCAAAGGGCAAAGATACATAGAGAGCTAGAAGTCATAAAAAGATAAAAATAAGGTGAGTCAGGTTAACTGTATTTTACATTATATTATTTTATTCATTCAATATATTCCTCTATTCAAACAGCACTGAACATTTCTGCTTTTATGATAATAGAACAAAGATGTCTCTACCTCCTTTTTCTCAATAAGTCAACAAAACAACAAAGATTTTCAAAATAGAGCTAGGAGATTCAATCTAAAGGCCTGAACCACAAAATAAGCAGTAAGTGGGAAGAGAAATGGTGAAAGATCTTAGAAAAAAGAGAATGGTCAAAACTCAATGTCTGCAGAAGTACTATCAACAAGAAGCAACCTGTAGGGCTCCAGAAAAGGTCAGGAACTGGAGGCATCATCTATTGTGAAGGTACGGTGAGTGGGCAAAAGCAGAAAACAGAAAAATTGAAAGTCTGTATAAGCAGCAGTTAGATCCCAGGATGCCTCACTCTCCTCGAAGGGGCTAGAAGATATTAATACATTATTAATAAACATGGCTTCAGGGAAGCAAAAAAAATGTATACACATGGGCACTGAAGAGAGACTGAAAACAGGGATAGGAAATGAAAATCTGCATGCTAGAGAGTGAGACCTTCCATTTCCCTCACTCTACAGATCCAGAACTCCAGTAGCCAGGCAGAGATTCCCAAAGTAGGAGACTCAAAGGCCATTCTCTGGAAAAATTAAACCATCATCTGAGAAAAGACCTACTGAGAAAAGATACTACTATCAATATTTGCAATGAGAATGCTAACAGGCTACTGAGTCATCCCACAGGGAAACAAGCCTGCATTCATATAAGACACATACGCAGCTTCTAGTGAGCTTCCTAGTCTCACCTCTTACATGAACAAAAGACAAGGATCAACATACATCTAAGGAAACCCACCCCACCTGAGAAAAATAACCAAAACAAAGTGAAAAAAAAAATCAGTGAAAACAGGAACAACACAGTAACAGAAGAAAACTTCAAATAAATCACATTTAATATCTTTAATTAAGATCTTATATTTATTTAGTAGAAATACAACATTATTAAAAAGAATCACAGAGCAAGAAATGGGGAGAAAAGGACAAAATTCATTGAAAGGATTTTTTACTTTCTCAAAAGATCAAAATCAAATAGGTGGACATTAGAAAAAAAGATTAAACTATTAGAAAATCCATGTAAGAAAGAAATCCAATATCTCAATTAATAGGCATCAAGACAAAGGGGAACCAAGGAAAAAGTAGGGAGAAAATTTTCAGGAAAAATAATATAAGAACACACGATAATCAGCAATACACAGAAATTCTTTTTTTTTTTTTTTTTTTTTTTTTTTTTTTTTTTGAGACGGAGTCTCGCTCTGTCACGCCCAGGCTGGAGTGCAGTGGCCGGATCTCAGCTCACTGAAGCTCCGCCTCCCGGGTTCACGCATTCTCGACCCTGCCTCAGCCTCCCGAGTAGCTGGGACTACAGGCGCCCGCCACCACCTCGCCCGCTAGTTTTTTTTGTATTTTTAGTAGAGAACGGGGTTTCCAACCATGGTTAGCCAGGATGGTCTTGGATTCCTGACCTCGATGTCCAGCCCGTCTCGGCCGAGTGCTGGGATTACAGGCTTGAGCCACCGCGCCCGGCCACAGAATTTCTTAAAAGGCATACTGAGCACTCAGCACAATGAATGAAAAATAGCTCATACCATAGTAATTCACCAAAAGATGTGGTGAATACATATATGAATAAGAGATTAAAATTTTCATAGAAAAAACTGACAAAACATATAAACAATCAAGGAAAACGGCATTAGACATCTCAATTGTAGCACTGAAAACTAGGGGACACTGAATCAATATCATCAAAATCCTTTCCAACCTAGAATTCTGTACCCAGAAACTACCACTAAACCCTAAGACTAGAAAACCATTTTCATAGCCTCGAAGTCTGAGGGACAGAAAACTGCTAAATTTTTGTTTTAAGCCTTCTAGCACTATTTGACTTACAGCTTTATTTTATTTTGAACTGTATAGTTTGCAAACATTTTCAGCTATTACTTCATTTAGGTCTGCAGGCACAAGAGTACATTTCATAACCTTGCTAATCATGAATAAAATACACCCTTGGTTACCACACACTTCTCTCAATAAAATATAAAATAATGATATTAAAACCCCATAAAATAACAATCTTCATTTTATATGATAATATGCTTAAGAAATGCTTTTGAAACTATCACAAAGTAAGACAGATATTATCCCTTGCTTAAAGATAAGAAAACTTGGGTTTTAAAAAAGATAAGTAACTTTCCAAAGCTGTCCCAGCCGACATAAGGCAGCACTAGAACTCAAAGTTATGTCTAACGCCATGTTCAGGATTATCGTCAGGATGCTACAGGTAAGAATTCTCTGTATAATCTACACACGGCTTTATGTTGCAACTCCTCATTCTCCATTATGCACTGGGGGAAGGGATTATTTTCCTTGAAGCCACCAAAGGCTCTCTGTTATTCCTTTCCTCCATGCCTAGCTATTTATTTCATCTCAAGCACCTCAGCTCTGTGGCTCCTTCTTCTTTAGACCGTCCTTAAATAACTATAGTACAGGTCCAAAAATAAACACTGACTTAGACACTCAGAGATATGGAAAAAGGCAAATCCTAACTTACTCTTTAGACAGAAGTTTCTTAACTATTTTTCTTAACCTAAGGAGTAAGAAAGTAGGTAAATAGATGAAAGTGACTTCTTTATCTTCTCCTGTGCTACATGCAGCAGGAAAGCACCTGATATATGTTCATATATGAGGTGCACTGATAGTCTTAATCATCCCTCTGGCTCATTATCATAAGAAATGGAACTCTGGTTTACAATCAGCTATTAGCAGTTATTTATACCATAAAGGGATATTCAAAGATAATTATTCCCCTCTACTACTCTGCCCCCTAAAATGTATTAATCAAAAAATAATTTGATTAATAATTTAATAATAAAATGATTATTTTTAATGCTTCAAAATTTAGAACAGAATACACACATACATACATGCATACAAACACACACACAGAGCTTCCCTTCCTACTCCTGTTCCCAAAGCAAAGACAGAGCTCAGACTGACAGACACATGTGCACTCACATTCACATACCACACAGCTCTTGCACATACACACACAGTCCACGACCTCAGACTCACATCCCTTCTCAACTTCACCCTCTGTTAGACTTGCGGACCTGAATGGGCATTGGGTGAAGAAATCACAGTCTTCACTGGAAAAACCCACTTGAACTCTAAGTGACATGTGTTTTGAATAATAAAAGAAATAGTATGATAACAATCTAGCCACTTACTCCACAGTATCGGTCGCCATTAAATATCTGAGGGGGCAGGGGGTTGCCCTGAGTGGGTTTCTTTTCCGGGGGGACATTTTTGTACATCCACTGCCTCTGTTCTTCTGACATTGTGATATCCACCTCCTCAAACTCTATCTTGTTGGCTTCCAGAAATCTAACCACATCTTGCTGCTTCTTCTTTATCTAAAGAGAGAAGACAAACAAATAAGTAGAAATCCTTATCTGAAACAGTAGGTATATACTTCCAAACTGAACTAGATTTATGTCATTGATACATAAAAAGAGGTGATTTATGTAGGTGTCACACACTGTCCACTCACTAGATACCCAGTGGAGGACTTGGCCAGTCCCAACACAGTTGTTTCTTTGATGTTGTTCTGTTTTGAGATGGAGTCTCTACGCTGCCCAAGCTGGTCTCAAACTCCTAGGCTCCAGCAATCTACCCACCTCAGCCTCCCAAAATGCTGGGATTGCAGGTATGAGCCACCGCACCCGGCCACTAACACAGTCATTTCTTCAACCTAGACTGCCCAGAACTCTGGAGCACAATTCAGGTGGCTTGGAAAGAATGGACTATGAGATGAGAGAGTGACTTAGTTCTCAGTGGGCCATAACCACTCCCCATCCCACCCCCAACCCCACCCTCACCCTTGCAAGAAGTTGACATTTATAGTCATAAAAGCTCCCTTTGCCCAAAACCATCTGAAAACCATGTATAGCCTATCTGAGATGTCGACATTTCATGGATTCATGACAGCAGCAACATTTTTATTCCCCTCAGCAGCCTTCTTCAGAAATTCCACAGCTGTAGCCACTACCATGAAAGCATCCTTTCATCAATTCACAGGAGAAAAATGTTCTTCACTTCTAACGTGAGAGTAAACAACGAATATCATCTTACTTTGAACTCTGTTTCTTAACCCTTTTCATTCCTCTTTCACTTTTCCTTCTTCAGTCACTAGGGGTCAGATGTGCTCTTGAGGAGCTGCAAATCCATCTGCAGTTTTCAAAATGTTGCCTACACATATTAACTGGCCGGGCGCGGTGGCTCAAGCCTGTAATCCCAGCACTTTGGGAGGCCGAGACGGACGGATCACGAGGTCAGGACATCGAGACCATCCTGGCTAACACGGTGAAACCCCGTCTCTACTAAAAAAAAAAAAAAAAATACAAAAAACTAGCCGGGCGAGGTGGCGGGCGCCTGTAGTCCCAGCTACTTGGGAGGCTGAGGCAGGAAAATGGCGTAAACCCAGGAGGCGGAGCTTGCAGGGAGCTGAGATCTGGCCACTGCACTCCAGCCTGGGCGACAGAGCGAGACTCCATCTCAAAACAAAAACAAAAACAAAAAAAAAGAGTACATATTAACTAATTGAAATGGAAAACAGTAGTCTCTCCTTATCCATGGGGACACATTCCAAGACCCCAGAAGACACCGGAAATGGCAGATAGTGCCAAACCAATATATATATGCTCTATTTTTTCAATCTGATGACCAGGAGGCATGTCCAGGTTTGTGCTTTAAAGAGATCACTTTAACACTATGGAGCTTACAAAGAAAAAAAAGAGAAGCTCTGTATGTACTGTTAATGCTGTTATGAAAAGCTCTCCAAGACATATTAGTAGGTTAAACAGAAAAACAAGGAGCAGAACTATATGTAGACTAAGGTCACTTTTTAAAAAAGTGGAGAAAAATAAGAACACATTTATATTTGCTTGTATTTATATTGTTTTAAAAAATTCTTGAAGGTCATATAAGAAACTAACAGAAGCGGTTATCCAACGGCTGGGGGAGCAGGAATTGGGTAAGGACACAAAGTGGGAGCAAGAGTTTTACTTTAAAATGTTTTGAATATTATAATAAATGTGTTAATATTCAAAAGAGTAAACAGAAGAAATGTATTGCAATGAGAGAGAGGGAACCCTAGCTTCCACAGAACAGCTTGGAGGATGGCAGTACATACCACAGAGTTGCCCTGTTTTATACAAATCACGTTTTCCCAATGTGACATGAAGCAGAACTCAAAGCATTTTCTTGAGTCACTGGCTTCCATAATTCACTTATAAGAAAGGGCAGATGCTTAAAAAGAAGAAATGAAAAAAACAAAACAGTTAAAACCTTAGAAAATTAGCTAGTACTATAGCAAATCACCCAAATAACAAGGTAGGAGAAACTTAACCCAGAGAAGGAAATTTTCAAGTGGATGTTTGTGACATTAGCATCAGGAAGGAAGATGTGTCACACTACCACAGCCTGTTTGTCAGGTGTGCAGAGGTGAACATGACCTGGAACTGGGAGCACTCAACCTAGTGTGGCGGAGGCAGGCTGTTCAGGAAGCAGGAACTTAGAGGAAGACACCGGCCAGCCTACTAGGTGGGGCCCAGGTAACAGAGAGGCTTCCCATGAGGCAACAGGAAGCCATCAAGGGCACTTCATGTGCTGGGCTTAATTCCAGAGTCCAAATAACCATAACATACACAATCATTTCCTTCACACAATGAATTTTTTATTATCCTCACACTTCAACTCTTCTGAAATGAAATGCATCTTACAATCAATATCAAAAGGAATTTCCTAAGCAAATAGAAGAGAAGTAAATTGTGGGCCAACAGTCACTGCTTTCATATGTCATTTTTTTTGTTTGTTTGTTTTGTTTTGTTTTGAGACAGAGTTTCGCTCTTGTTGCACAGACTGGAATGCAAAGGCACAATCTCGGCTCACTGCAACCTCCACCTCCCGGATTCAAGTGATTCTCCTGCCTCAGCCTCCAGTATGTGCCACCACGCATGGCTAATTTTTGTATTTTCAGTAGAGATGGCGTTTCTCCATGTTGGTCAGGCTGATCTCGAACTCCCGACCTGAGGTGATCCGCCCGCCTCGGCCTCCCAAAGTGCTGCGATTATAGGCATAAGCCACTGTGCCTGGCCTCATCTTATGTCATTTTATCCATTGTTGGAAGTTACCTTCAACTCACCTGGTTTTTTTTTTAATTTACTTAAACACCTTTGAAAGCAAAACAATGGTAGTTATTTACCCAGTAACCAATCTCCCTCTCTTTCTAAATACAGAAGCCTAGTTTTACTTAGAAAAGCAATGTGCTCGGCTACAAAATCATGTTCACCCAAACACCTCTACTGTTAGAGGGAATCACATGATACAGTTCTGACCAATGAGATGTGAGGCAGACAGTCCTTAGGAAGGCTTCACTTCAATGAAAGAAAACATAAAGCAGACTTTTGCCCTTCTCTAGTCTCCTTACTTGCAGAAATGCAGATATGGTGCCTGGAGGTGCAGAAATCATTTCACAAATGTGAAAACAAACACCATAAGTACGTGAAAATACTATATGCTAAGGATGGTCAAGCAGAAAGATAGTAGCCTGGGTCCTTAATGACATTTTGTAGCTGCCACCCTGGTCTCTTCATGCACAACCTATTCTACACCTTTCTGTATTAGACAAATAAACCTTTAATAAGTTAAGCCACTCTTCATCCAGTTTTCTATAGCCTGCACCCAAATGCAATTCTTAATTGCTACTTAAAATGACTTCAGAAATACTGTATTATGATGAAGGATTGAAAATAAAAGCTATTACTGCACAGTAGAGCCTGGCAATAAAAGCTGTAAGACATAAACTTAATATATGTGAGTGAATATTTATCACTGGATAAACAGAGGAATTTTCTTAATCTACTCCACAGAGCAACAGTCAACATGTTGGAACTAGAACAGGCAGGTTATCTAAAAGGATGAAGAGTGCATTTCACCTTAACATTCAAACACTACTATACACCATACAAAGCAATTAAAGGGAACACAGAATCTCTTGCATTAGATTGGGAGTAGGCAAAATATGGCCCAAGGCCCAAATCCAGCCCACTGACCATTTTTGTGTGGCCAGCAGCCAAAAATTGTCTTTATATTTTAAACAGCTGGGGAAAAAATCAAAAGAATAATAGTATTCCATGACATGTAAAAGTTATATGAAATATAAACACCAGTGTCCATAAACAAAGCTGTATGGGAACACAGCAACACCCATTCACTCATATATTGTCTATGTCTGCTTTCTCCCTACGATGGCAGAGTTGAGAAGTTGCAACAGAGACTGTGTGGTCCCCCAGTACCTAAAATATTGACTAGCTGCCCTTTATAGAAAAGGCTTGCCAACCTTTGAGCTAGATCACAAATCTTCATTTCTAGGTCAAAGTTCCCTTTCTCAGTGAGCCTTCCTTTGACCACCTGATTTTACACTTTTACCAGCTACCCCAGAACTCTCTACTCCCCCTTCACTGCTGTATTTTTCACCACAGCACTCGGCATCTGACAGACTGTATAGATTATGTATTTGTTTGTCCATCTCCCCCACTAGAATATAAATCCCCTGGTTGGGTGCAGTGGGTCACTCCTGTAATCTCAGCACTTTGGAAGGCTGAAGCAAGTGAATCACCTGAGGTCAGGAGTTTGAGACCAGCCTGACCAACATGGTGAAACCCTATCTCTACTAAAAATACAAAAATTAGCCAGGCGTGGTGCCGCATGCCTGTAATCCCAGCTACTTGTGAGGCTGAGGCAGGAGAATCACTTGAACTTGGTTGCAGTAAGCGGAGATCGCGCCATTGCACTCTGGCCTGGGCAACAAGAGTGAACTCTGTCTCAAAAAA
>NW_016803514.1:140957-155828 GCF_001698545.2 Rhinopithecus bieti
AAAAAAAAAAAAAAAAAAAAAAAAAAGAATATAAATTCCCCAAGGCCAGGAGATTTTGTCGCTTTTATTAAACATTTGTTAATGACTAGACAAGATGTTCAAAGGTAGAATGGCCTGTGAGATGGGGAACTTTCCTCCCAACCAACAACAGGGCTGATTCTTTTTACCCTTGAGGGCTCACCAAAAGTATCACCTCTTCAAAGAGCCCTCTCGAACCACCTTGCTGAAGTTTTATTGCCTAAATTTATTAAAATTTTATTTACTTATATGCCCTTTGTTTTTGTTCTCACCTCTCTCTCTACAACGTCAATTCTGGAAGCAGAAGGACCAGCGTGCAGGAGGCCCTCAATAAATATTAACTGAATGGATGATTCAAGAATTATTCCAGTCCTGAACATCAAAGATTTCCAGGTGATGTTCCAGAGAAACGATTCAAACTAAGTGAGTAATTTAATTTAGGAACAAATGTAACTTACATTTAGCCCAATGGGAATGTGGATCAAATGACAGTATTTCTCAATCCCAAAGCGGCACAATTTTGAAAAGCATCGTGCTTAGGAGGCTACATCTAACTGTACATAGCCGAAATAATTCAGAAGAGTCTCTAGACCCTAATGCGAAAAAAACTTTGCTTCTAACTTTGACAATGACTTAAAAAGAAAGTGGTACGTGGTTACATGTTTACATAAATTCTACTGTCAGTTAATTTTAATAGTTGCAAGTGCATAACGAAACAAAAAGTGTTTTGTATTGCTGAAATGGTTTTATTAAATTGTTGATACATTTGCAAATATGGCAACTGAGAATTATGCAAATGTGTTGGTATTTTCCTGAATCTGCTTCCCATTACTACCTTAGTACTCTATCACCTTCAACCACTTCCCCCTACTAACTTCAGGAGCTCTGAAGCAAACTGCTCCCTCAAATGTACTTTGAAGCAGCCTTCTTGGCCACTCAATGTATAAGCCTTTACCCCTTTGACTCCAGATCCATGAATCTCCTGAGGACCCCAATGCCTGCACCCAAGCCCTGGTGACTCACCCCCACAGGGCCCTGGGCAGTAAGCTGCGGAGTATCCTGACTCTGCGTGAACACTCGATGACCTGTGGAATCTTAGTGAAAGGCACTTGGAACCTTCACTGGCAACCTCCTGGCCCCAAAAGTCCCTAGGGATTGGATCAGAAAACAGGTTAAATAATTACCTTGCTCGTGACTCAGCCTTAACCCCCTACTCTGTGACACTGACTGCTAAGTAAACTTGCATGCCTCTACTCTCTTCTTGTAGGATTACTTCTTCCCCAGGAAGATGCCAGTTAACTTATATAATTAAGCAGCCCCTGCCAGATTCCTTCCATAGGCTTCTGGACACGTCTAGTCATGTTTGAATTCCAGGGTATACACAGCTAATGCTGCACCCTGGGACCTTGGGAGTCACTAGGAAATAAAGAGACATAATCAATTTGAATAGGAGTTTTCTTTTTAACATTGAGACTGAATACGAACGATAATGGGAAAGACAAATGAGCCACAGAGGACAACAAGGAAAACTGGGGGGCGGAAAGTATGTATTTTAGAGCCAGATTGTCCTGGTTTTAATCTTGACCCTGACAGATGGGTAGTCTTGGAGATATTACTTGGCTTCTCTCTTAACTTCCGTTTCCAAACCTATGAAATAAACTGCTAAATTAAGTTTAGCCTAAGGCCAGGAGTGATGGCTCACGCCTGTAATCCCAGTACTTTGGGAGGCCCAGGCAGACAGATCACCTGAGGTCAGGAGTTCGAGACCAGCCTAGCCAACATGGTGAAACCTCATCTCTACTAAAAATACAAAAATTAGCTGGCTGTCATGGCATGCACCTGTAATCCTAGCTAGTCAGGAGGCTGAGGCGGGAGAATCCCTTGAACCCAGGAGACAGAGGTTACAGTGAGCTGAGATCGCGCCGCTGCACTCCAGCCTGGGTGACAGAGTGAGACTCTGTCTCGATTTAAAAAAAAAAAAAAAAAAAACTTAGCCTAAAGCTACCTCCTTACATACTTTGAGTTCACCTAAAGGTTTCTCCATCCATAGTGAATTGTAACCTAACCAGATACGTAAACAGACTGTAACCTACTCTTGGACCAATCACAGCATTTTAGCCAATTAAGGCAGGCAACTGTTCAAACTGTGTCCAAACAAGGCAAACGCCAAGCTGTAACCAATCTTACTTCCATTAGATTATTACCGTTTTTGTACCTAACGTCCTTTTTCTGTACATAAATTCTTTGTGACTACGAAGCAGCGTCAGAGTCCTTCTGAACCTATGCGGGTTCGGGGGCTGCCCAATTCTCAAAATATTCTTGGCTCAACGAAACCCTGTTAAATATAATCTGCGTAAAGCTTTTCTTTTAACAGAACTCAACTATCTTTTTTCCATAGATTCACTGGAAAATTAAATAAGAAAAGGCCTAAGCAGTAATGGGCACCTGCTTAATTGTTTCATTTACTCAAACATACTAGCTTTTCTATCTTTGCCCTAGAAGTGGCCTCCATCAAAAATATAGCAACTTCTGAATGNATGGTTCTTTATTTCACCTGCTTTCACACTTCAAACACACATCTTTCTTTATTCTGACCTGGGGTAGACATAAGACTGATTAGGACCTCTTATGTATCTCAAATGGAAAAAAGTCAAAGACAGTGAGAGAAAATAGAAGGGAAAAGATGAGGTTTTTTTTAATAGCTTGACAAAATGTACAAAGGAGGGCCTGGACTGGATTAAGGAAGGTAGAAGGCCCTAAGATGATTCTTCCTTTCAACTAAAAGGGAGGAAAGGACTGAGGCTCTTTCCCTTGTCAAAGACCTCAGGAACTTTCCAGTGATTGAGTAAGATACCTCAAATACACCTAATTTCATGGCAAATTCTTTAAATAAAACCCCATTCTTGGCTTTACTAGGCATTATGCTGTCATAAAAGAGGATGAAAATGGCAGAAAGTACTGTGGAAGACATTAGCCTAGTTAAACAACAAAGCCTATTCATGATCTCCCCTGTGAAGCCTAAAAAACTAAACCTCCAGTTTTCCCAGTCACACTTATAGCTGAAGCAGCCACATGACCCAGATCTGGCCAGTGAGGTGTGCACCTAAGTGTGCTAGGTGGAGCTTCTGGACAGAGCTTGGCTTCCTGCTGATGCCGACAGATGACAATGCTAAGGCCCCTTTTCCCTGCCCTTCCTCATTCTCCCAGCGTGGCATCCAGATGTGAGGGCTAGTGGTGCGGGGCAGCCTTTCCACCTTGAGGTGACAGGCATCAGAAAAAGCCAAGAAAATCCCATCGTGGCAGGCCCTGAACAAGTTCAGCCTCCAGACTTACCAGGAGAGACTGAAACACCTCTGTTTAAGCTCAAGTTAGACAGGTTCTCTGTTATTTGCAAATGAACTCATTCTTAACTGAAACCCTCAGCAGTATGTCTCATTGTTGGGGAGTAGAGCAGGGGTGTAGAGTAATCCCCAAGATGCCATTTGCTAACTGGCAATGTTCTAATGCTGCTTAACTAAATGAGAGATGATACATAAAGTACAGTGTCTCCAGTTTCTGTTTCAGTTTATCTTACTAGAAAGCAAATACCAAATTACCAAGCCAAGGATAAAGAGGCTGACTTACAAAAGACTGAAGCTTGAGTTTTATAGAATCACTGTCAGAAAAACAGATTACAAAATAAAGGTCAATTTTTGAAAAACTGTCAGTACATGTTATAAATTAAAACAGAGCTCTGAGAACGGACAGACTACCTCATCAAGTGGGTCCCTGATCCCTGTGTAGCCTAACTGGGAGACACCTCCCAGTAGGGGCCGACAGACACCTCAAACAGGTGGGTGCCCCTCTGGGACGAAGCTTCCAGAGGAAGGATCAGGGAGTGATATTTGCTGTTCTGCAATATTTGGTATTCTGCAGCCTCCACTGGTGATACCCAGGCCAACAGGTCTGGAGTGGACCTCCAGCAAACTCCAACAGACCTGCAGTTGAAGGACCTGACTGTTAAAACGAACACCAACCAACAGAAAGGAGTAGCATCAACACCAACAAAAAGGGTGTCCACAAAAAAACACCATCTGTAGGTCACCAACATCAAAGACCAAAGTTAGATAAAACCACAAAGATGGGAAGAAGCTGAAGCAGAAAAACTGAAAACTCTAAAAACCAGAGCACCTCTCCAAAGGATCACAGTCCCTCACCAGCAACGGAACAAAGCTGGACAGAGAATGACTTTGACGAGTAGACGGAAATAGGCTTCAGAAGGTCGGTAATAACAAACTTCTCTGAGCTCAAGGAGAATGTTACAACCCATCACAAGGAAGCTAAAAACCTTGAAAAAAGATTATACAAATAGCTAACTAGAATAAACGGTGTAGAGAAGACCTTAAATGATCTGAGGGAGCTGAAAACCATGGCAAAAGAACTTTGTGACACACGCACAAGCTTCAATAGACAATTTGATCAAGTGGCAGAAAGGATATCAGTGATTGAAGATCAAATTAATGAAATAAAGTGAGAAAACAAGTATAGAGAAAAAAGAGTAAAAAGAAAAGAACAAAGCCTCCAAGAAATATGAGACTATGTGAAAAGACCAAATCTACATTTGATTGGTGTGCCTGAAAGTGATGGGGAGAATTGAACCAAGTTGGAAAACACTCTTCAGGATATTATCCAGGAGAACTTCCCAACCTACAAAGGCAGGCCAACATTCAAATTCAGGAAATACAGAAACCACCACAAAGATACTCCTCGAGAAGAACAACCCCAAGACACATAATTGTCAGATTCACCAAAGTTGAAATGAAGAAAAAATGTTAAGGGCAGCCAGAGAGAAAAGTCGGGTTACCAACAAAGGGAAGCCCATCAGACTACTAGCGAATCTCTCGGCAGAAACCTTACAAGTCAGATAAGAGTGAAGACCAATATTCAACATTCTTAAAGAAAATAATTTTCAACCCAGATTTTTCAAATAAATTTCATATCCAGCCAAACTAAGCTTCCTAAGCGAAGGAGAAATAAAATCCTTTACAGACAAGCAAATGCTGAGAGATTTTGTCACCACCAGGTCTACCTTATAAGAGCTCCTAAAGGAAGCACTAAACCTGGAAAGGAACGACCGGTACCAGCCACTACAAAACATACCAAATTGTAAAGACCATCGATGCTATGAAGAAACTGCAACACTTAACTGGCAAAATAACCAGCTAACATCATAATGACAGGATCAAATTCACACAAAACAATATTAACCTTAAATGTAAATGGGCTAAATGCCCCAATTAAAAGACACAGACTGCCAAATTGGATAGAGTCAAGACCCATCAATGTGCTGTATTCAAGACACCCATCTCACACATAGAGTGCAGAGACACACATAGGCTCAAAATAAAGGGATGGAAGAAGATCTACCAAGCAAATTGAAAACAAAAACAAGCAGGGTTGCAATCCTAGTCTCTGATAAAACAGACTTTAAACCAACAAAGATCAAAAGAGACAAAGAAGGCTATTACATAATGGTAAAGGCATCAATTCAACAAGAAGAGCTAACTATCCTAAATATATATGCACCCAACACAGGAGCACCCAGATTCATAAAGCAAGTCCTTAGAGACCTACAAAGAGACTTAGACTCCCACACAATAATAATGGGAGACTTTAACAACCCACTGTCAATATTAGACAGATCAATGAGACAGAAGGTTAACAAGAATATCCAGGACTTCAACTCAGCTCTGCACCAAGTGGACTAATAGACATCTACAGAACTCTCCACCTCAAATCAACAGAATATACATTCTTCTGAGCACCACATCGCACTTATTCTAAAACTGACCACATAATTAGAAGTAAAGCNCACCCACTGCACTCCAGCCCGGGGACAGAGTGAGACTCCATCTCAAAAAAAAAAAAAGAAGAAGTAAAGCACTCCTCAGCCAATATAAAAGAACTGAAATCACAACAAACAGTCTCTCAGACCACAGTGCAATCTAATTAGAACTCAGGATTAAGAAACTCATTCAAAACCACACAAAGGCATGGAAACTGAAGAACCTGCTCCTGAATGACTACTAGGTAAATAACAAAATGAAGGCAGAAATAAAGATGTTCTTTGAAACCGACGAGAACAAAGACACAATATACCAGACTCTCTGGGACACATTTAAAGTAGTTTCTAGAGGGAAATTTACAGTACTAAATGCCCACAGGAGAAAACAGGAAAGATCTAAAATCGACACCCTAACATCACAATTAAAAGAACTAGAGAAGCAAGAGCAAATACATTCAAAAGTTAGCAGAAGGCAAGAAATAACTAAGATCAAAGCTGAACTGAAGGGGATAGAGACACAAAAAACCCTTCAAAACATCAACGAATCCAGGAGCTGGATTTTTGAAATAATCAACAAAATTGATAGACTGCTAGCAAGACTAATAAACAAGAAAAGAGAGAAGAATCAAATAGACTCAACAAAAAATGATAAAGGGGATGTCAACACTGATCCCACAGAAATACAAACCACCATCAGAGAATACTATAAACACTTCTACACAAAATAAACTAGAAAATCTAGAAGAAATGGATAAATTCCTGGACACATATGCCCTCCCAAGACTAAACCAGGAAGAAGCTGAATCTATGAATAGATCAATTACAGGTTCTGAATTGAGGAATTAATAGCCTACCAACCAAAAAAAGTCCAGGACCAGACCGATTAGCCGAATTCTACCAGAGGTACAAAGAGGAGTTGGTACCATTCCTTCTGAAACCATTCCAATCAATAGAAATAGAGAGAACACTCCCTAACTCATTTTCTGAGGCCAGCATCATCCTGATACCAAAGCCTGGAAGAGACACAACAAAATAAGAGAATTTTAGACCAATATCCTTGATGAACATCGATGCAAAAATCCTCAATAAAGTACTGGCAAACCAAATCCAGCAGCAGATCAAAAAGCTTATCCACCGTGATCAACTGGGCTTCATATGCCCTGCCCGTAGCTGGATGCTTCTTCCTATTAACTTGAATCAAATCTAATCCACCACTAACAAATTATTATCTGTACATATTTTCCAACTGGCAGCTGTATTTTCAGAATAGGTTACTCAATTCCCTTCACATTCCAGATCATATATTAATGAAACAAAGTTTGCTTTTAACTATTTGTATAATTTAAAAATCGCTAAGTAGGATAATACTAGAACTGAATTAAAATTAAAAAAAATAATTAGCCAGGCACGGTGGCGGGTGCCTGTAATCCCAGCTACTCAGCAGGCTGAGGCAGGAGAATGGCTTGAACCCGGGAGGCAGAGGCTGCAGTGAGCGGAGATCGCGCCATCCCACTCCAGTCTGGGAAACAAGAGCGAAACTCCACCTCAAAAAAAAAAAAGAAAAGAAAATTTAAAAAAATTAACAAGTCTATAAAACCTGCAACCTCAAATTTAATAACTTTATTTCTCAAAACTATGTTTCAGTTTTAATTCCATGTAATTACCTGTTCATGTTAAAAAACTAAAATCAGTGTCTTCCACAGCCATCTCTCTCTACAACTCCTCCACCACCGGCTGCAAGAGCCGTGTCCTCTTCTGGTTTCCTAGTAACCACAAAGTCATCTCCCTTTTCTTTCTTCTTCACTGTCTCCCTTCAGCTACCAAATACTGGAAATTCTACTATTCCTTTTATCTTGCCTATTGCCCCCATTGCTACAGTCCCTTTCCTATCCCACTGATGCCAATACCTCCAAGAATTTCTTTACTGTCCTACTCTCTCCCATCTAAAAGCAGACAAGCGTGTTCTTCTCAAGTGCTTATCACTGCCTTTTCAGAATTTTATACTCCTCCTTGGCTCTTGATTTAAAAAAAAAGAAAAAGTTCCATAGTCTGGTCCTACTCTCATCAGTCACTTCCATGTTTATCTCATCTTCAGAACCGTGGAATCTAATCTTGCTGTGCATTCCTTTCTGAATTGACTGCAACCTCAAACCTCTCACTCCTCTCATCAAAACACTCCATTCCTTTTCTCTAAATTATGCAAATTCATCAGGCTTCAAAAGCCTTGTACACACACCCCTAAGTCTAAACAATTTGGTGACACCTTTATTTCCCATCTTCTCATGTATATTCTTTATTTTAACATATAGTTACTGCAGGTTCAGTGTGTGTACACACACATTCGTATTTATGTTACAGTTGTCCCTCAGTATCTGAAGGGAATTAGTTTCAGGAGCTTCCCCCCACCCCCATACCAAAATCCAAGGATGCTCAAGTCCTTGATATAAAATGGTGTAGTATTTGCATATAGCCTACACACATCCTCCCTTCTACTTTAAATCACCTCTAGGTTATTTATAATACCTTATACAATGTGAATGCTATGTAAATAGTGGTTACACTGTATTGTTTTTTAAATGTGTATTTTTTTATTGTTGAACTGTTCTTTTTTTTTGTGAATATTTTTCATCCATGGCTGGTTGAATCCAAGGATGTGGAACCTGCAAATACGGAAGGGCCAACTGTACTTATGGTCCTTGATGTGTTGTGATACGTCTTCCCAAGAGTATTTTTCACATGTACATATTCAAATGCTATCCATTGTTTCCTCTAGGAATTGCCTGGAAGAGTGGATTCTAGAAGGAAGAATGGGTGACTAAGATTTACTCACATATCGCAAAACCAGGAAATTTAGAAGATCTTAGTGATAGCACCACCACCCATTGTAGCTTAATCTAGAAACCTGGACATCATCATTGACTCACCTTGATGATGCAATTAACCACCAAGTCATGACCTCCCTGCTTTCAAATTTTTTCCTGAACCCATCCACATTTCTCCATTTTCACTGCCACTGGCCCATCCCAAACCCTCATGTCTCCTCTAGAGCTTCCTACATTTTCTTCTAGCTAGATTTCCCCTAAACCACTTTAAACTGAAAAGCTAAAACGAATTTCTTTAAAAAACATACTTAGATGGTTTCACGCCTCTGTTTTAAAAACCTTTCAGTAACTTCTTGGTATCCTTAAGATGAAGGAAAAAGTCTATAACCAGGCCCAGGCAGTGATAGGAAGTACCCAACTCTCCAACTCCTTGCCCTCTCCCACTCCCTCTGCAGGTGGCTCTCTACCTTTGGGTGAATCTGGGTCACCTGGAGGGCTTGTTAAAGCACAGATTATGGAAGGATGAATAGCCCCCAGAGTTTCAGATTCAGGAAGATTGGAATGGGGCTCAAGAATCTGCATTTCGTATCTTTAAACAATGGAACATTATCTAGTCATAAAAATGAAGTACTGATACATGTACAACATGGATGAACTTTGAGATCATGCTAAGAGAAAGAAGTCAGTCATAAAGGATCACATATCATATGATTCCATTTGTATGAGATGTCTAGAATAGGTGACCCTGTAGACAGAAAGCAGATTAGTAGTAGCCTAGGGCTGGAGTGATAAAGGTGGGGGGCTTGGGGACCCATGGCTAAAGGGGTGTGAGATTTCTTTGTGGGGCAATAAAAATGTTCTTAAATTGTGGTAATAGCTGACAATTCTGCAAATATCCTGAAAGCCACAGAATTGTATAGTTTCAATAGTTTAAATGGTATGCTAATCATATCTCAATAGTACTATTTTAAAAAAAAAATGAATTTACAAATATAACAAGTTCCCAAGTAATGCATGAATCAAGCTTAAGGGGCCACTGCTCTACACTAACCCTATGCAGTCTCCCTTCATCTGCTCAATTGTACCATCCTTCCTAAATCAAAACTTCCCATAAGGTAGTCAGCAGCCCATGAAACCTCTTTCCAGCTTCACCTAGCTGACTCATATGCTCCCTCTTATGCCCTCAGCTTTAACGTCACCCTCTCAAGTAAATCTTCCCTGACAAAAGCACCCAGGTATTACACTACTGCATTCTAGACTGGGTGGCAAAGTGAGACCATATCCCTAACCCTCCCGCCAAAAAAAAAAAAAAAAAAAACCACCCAGGTTAGGTACGATCTTTGCTTGTAACCATTTTCACTGTGTCATTAATTCCTCCTTTGTAAGATTAATTATAGTTTTAATGAATTAAGTAATAGGTTACTTAAAGTGTACCTTCCTGCTAGGATGTAAACCACGTAAGACAAGGAAGAATTGCAACAGTGTTCTCAGATAGATCCCCGAGGCAAGCCATAATAGAATCAGATATCTGCACTGGAGAGAAATAAAAGTAAAAGGAATCAAATCTTAACACCACCCCCCTCAAGCAGGTACATGACATTTCCAATTCCACCTGCTCTTTCGTCCTTTGGCCAGGTGTGCATCAAGTTCTTTAAGAGGAAGACAAAGAAACATCTATCAAAACATTTCTCCTTGACTCTTGAAGCTTGTAGGGAGAGTAAAAGAATAATACAGCCAAGAAGAACAACCAAGATGAAGCATAAATTTATTCGGTGGGTCTAATTCAGCTCAACTTTGGCTTAACAAACCCAACAAAATCATGATCAAGATGGAACAACAAAAGCATATCAAGTTAGGGGGTTCACCATCAGTGTTTATCTGTAAAGGAATAGAAACTATGAGAAAAGAAAACAGAACAGGGACTAAAACAGCATTTGTAAAAATCAAAACAAAGATTCTGAACTCTGAGCTATAATGCACATATTGTCAAACAAAATCCCACACAAATTCCATCCATTTGCTCACTGGAAAATTCACTTGATCTTTAGCAAAAATAAATCACAGTGTGGTAATGCCACACCAAATATTCTTACCTTTCCTTCTCAAAACTTCAGTGAATACAATCATATTTCATAAATAAATGAATAAAATAGGATTGTAAGCCACAGCACTTCACATCAGCTATGTTAAAAATAAGTAGCAACTGATTTGGAGATTTTCTTTTAAGATTTGGAGTATTAATGAAAAATTTCTTAATTTCTTCTTTCACACACTACGGCAAGTTATAAAAGTGTTCACAAATAACCTGACACTGTGACAATGCAACTATTCTCACTAAGAGATGGAGTTTACTTCTCCATCCCTTGAACCTTGATGGATTAGCAAGACTGACATAAACAGAATCCTGAAACGTACTTGGGGCTTTCCTTCTTACCACTATTAGAACCCTGAGATCACCACCAAGTGAAGAAGCTTGAGCTAGCCAGCTGGACAATGTGACATACATGGCTCAGTCACCCTGGCCAACACCCAGACCATTCTCCACCCCAAAACCTGCTGCCGCCATCTCTGGGGCGCTTTCTAAATCTTTGTCGGTTTCATGTGTTTGTGCCCACTCTTTCTTAAGCTCCTTTCAATTACTCTTTTCCATATGCCATCTCTTTCCTCACTTCACTGCTAATTCAGGCACAGACCCACTAACTTCACTATGAAAACAGTGCCAAGGGCACAGACCTTTTTCTACTCACAGAAAACGTTAATGAACCAAAATGTACTCACCTTTATTTCTTTAAGGGACAGCTATAAATACTGCCAAATAATCACAAAAGTTACTTTATGCCAGACATTAGACTGTTTACAAATCCCAACAGCCAGGACACACATAATTTGACAGTAAGTTCTAAAATATGTAAGTTACAGCTTTGAATAATGATGGTTCCAGGGTAAGCAATTAGAAAGGTTCCTAAATGGAGATAATCAGATGACTGAAAGACTGAAACCACAGAGACAGACAAAATGGTATTAATATGAACCACAAGTGAAAGGGAATACACCCAACTGTATGCTAAGGTGAAACCAGCAGATTGCTTCTTTTATTAGTAATGTGGATTGATGTTTTCTCAGAGTAACTCGTTGTCTTTTTTGCTTGAAATTTTTTTTTTGGTCTTTTTTTTTTTTTTCCTTTTTGTGGAGAAGGGGTCTCGCTATATTACCCAGGCAGGTCTCGAACTCCTGGGCTCAAGCTATCCTCCTGCCTCTGCCTCCCTGAGAGCTGGGATTACAGGCATGAGCCACCGCGCCTGGCCTCGCGTGAAATTTTTATCTTGTCCTGAAGACTAGCTGCTGCTAAACCAATGCTAGCCTAAAGATATAGGAGTCTCTTTGATAAAATGACCTTCATGTTAAGGGGAAATGCTGTTTATCTACTCAGACATGCATCTGCAATGTTCATAGCCTTGTTTCAGTTATAATAGTTGTCTTGGCTGGGCGCAGTGGCTCAAGCCTATAATCCCAGCACTTTGGGAGGCCGAGGCGGGCGGATCACGAGGTCAGGAGATCGAGACCATCCTGGCTAACATGGTGAAACCCCATCTCTACTAAAAAAATACAAAAAACTAGCCGGGCGAGGTGGCAGGCGCCTGTAGTCCCAGCTACTCGGGAGGCTGAGGCAGGAGAATGGTGTAAACCTGGGAGGCGGAGCTTGCAGTGAGCTGAGATCTGGCCACTGCACTCCAGCCTGGGCGACAGAGCGAGACTCTGTCTCAAAAAAAAAAAAAAAAGTTGTCTTGTTTTTTTCTTAGTTTGATTTTGTTAATAATACCTTAACACAGGGTAGGGAGATGTGGCACAGTATATTGCATATAACATTTATCATTGATTTACCTAATATTACATTGTAGATTAAACACTATTAAGTGTAATACTTGAAAGGACACTTATACATATAGCCTTAGGAAATAATGTTTGTAATAACTTAACTATGTTACATATCCAAGCAGGCAAAATATAGAATGTTACATAGTGTTATACGATGTGATTAAATTATAGTTCCTGCTGTTAAAAAAAAATACATTTCTTTTTTTTTTTTTTTTTTTTTTTTGAGACAGAGTCTCATTCTGTGGCCTGGGCTGGAGTGCAGTGGCCAGATCTCAGCTCACTGCAAGCTCCGCCTCCCGGGTTCACGCCATTCTCCTGCCTCAGCCTCCCGAGTAGCTGGGACTACAGGCACCTGCCACCTCACCTGGCTAGTTTTTTGTATTTTTTAGTAGAGACAGGGTTTCACTGTGTTAGCCAGGATGGTCTCGATCTCCTGACCTCGTGATCGGCCTGCCTCGGCCTCCCCAAGTGCTGGGATTACAGGCTTGAGCCACCGCGCCCAGCCAAAAAAATACATTTCTAAAAGTCACCCCCAACCCAAAATATCCACTGGGTCCCCCCTCCTTACTGCTAGGTCCATTCTCCTCTGCTTGGAGGTTTTCTAAGCATTGATTCATCCTGAAAAACATTTATTGAGCACCAGGCCTAAGATGTCAGGTACCGTGAGAGATCTCAGAAACCACTCTGACTCCATGCTCCATCTGGACCATACCTAGCCTACCTTATGTCCTACTGTGCACCTGAAACCCAATCTGGTCACAGCCTCTCTCAAAGTCTCGTGGCCAAGGACCAGTTTGCTGTCGTTCTTATATTAATGTTCTAATCTGTTGCAGAATGATACTTTTATAAAACAAGAAACTAATTTCTAGAAAAATTAAATAACAAAGACAAGCTATAAACCTGAAGTTTTCAATTACTATAGTTGATAATATCAGTAAAGTCGCTATACACGTTTCTAAATGATTACCCTCAACTGCAGTACTTACACTGGTAACAGTTAAGTTCATGGTACACACTTTGAACTTTGAGTAGCCCTGCTGCAGACACACTTCTGAGTCTTCACTTGAAAGGTTCTTCTCCACTAAAATCCCCTCCATATTGTCCATACTTCCTATCCAAGTTCTATTTATTCTTCACAGCTCAGCCTCAAATCCACACTGCACTCAACTAAGCCTACCCAGTGGTTCTTAATTGGGGGTTATTTTGACCTCCTAGGGGACATTTGGCAATGTCTGAAGACATTTTTGGTGGTCATAGCTGAGGGAATTTGGGGGAAGGATACTACTGGCACCTATGAGTAGAAGCCAGGGATGCTGCTAAAACATCCTAAAACAGAACAGCCCTCACAGTAATGAATTATCTAGCCCAAAATGCCAGCAGAGCCAAGGCTGGGATACCCTGATTTACGCTAACCACTGCCCTCCGGAATCATCTCCTTCACCAAACTCCCATTTATGCCCACGGCCACCACAATCTAGCATTTAATAACATACAGCCTGGCACTATTTAATAACAGCTGCATGTGTCTGTGCCTCTTTCCCTGACTTAACCATCAACCCCTCTGGAGGATGAAGACAATGTGCACATCACATCTGCACCCCCTGGGTCTCGGTCGGGTAGCTTCAGAGGGGCTGCTTATACCCAGCAGCTGATTTATTCCCCTGTCTGATGTGATGTAAGTGGCTCTAACTGCTTTCTCCATCAACATGTGTATAACAAACTACTTTTAGTCTGCATTAAAAAAAAAAAAACTTGTAGTACTTACTGATGTAAAGCCTTAAAACATTAGCAGAACCATGGAATGAAAGATGCAGGTGATTGGATTTTACTGTTTTTACATTTCCTGTCAAGATTGTATGTTTATTATCTAAAGAAAAAAGTCAGTGAAGCATAAAATATGAATGTACAATGCCACTGTTTGATGAGATTCTCTCTGAAAATTATAAACAACTCTTCATACACGTGCTTCCTGTTAATTAGAGGATACTCTGTAGAAGAGCAGCTACAGCAAAAATTGCTGTAATAGTCAAAACCCTCTGCAGTAAGAAGGAAATCCTGCTGAGGATAGTATTTTCTATAGACAAGAATTGCAGGACTCCAGCCAAAGGCCATGCCTTTATCAATGTGTGTAGACGCCACTCTGCAACACAGTGTGTATTGTAATACGTTGTTCTAATTTCTGTATCAGTCAGTCCTCAATTGTGTGAAAAGTTATCCTAACAGATTATCTAAAAACTACTTCTATTTACATTTGAAAAATAATAAAGAACAGGATGATTTCCATAATTACAATAATTATGTAATTATATATTTACATATTTATATATTTAT
>NW_016803514.1:156499-185101 GCF_001698545.2 Rhinopithecus bieti
ATTATATATTTACATATTTATATATTTATACATTATTTATATATTACATATTTATATAATTATTTATACTTATATAATCAGTTCACATTTCCATAGTAGGCATGAATTGATATACTTAAGGGAAAGTCTGGATGCCCTCACCTGCTGATAATTTGGATACTAGTCTTTCAAATCCCACGTTGAAATCTGATTGCCAATGTTGGAGGTGGGGTCTGGCAGGAAGTTTTTGGGTCATGGGGGCAGATCCCCTCCAGGATGTCTTGATGCCATTCTGACCAGAGTGCATGAGATCTCGCTCTTGTCTCCGGATTGAGAACTGACTGTTAAAAGGAGGCTGACACCTTCCTGCCTTCTCTCTCTCATGTCCTTCCTCTCTCCATGTGATGACTGGCATGAATAGATGCTTTCTGAAGCCCTCACCAGAAGCAGATGCTGGTGCCATGTTTCTTGTACAACCTGCAGAACTGTGAGACAAATAAACCTCTTTTCTTTATAAATTACCCAGCCTCAGGTATTCCTTTATGGCAACTGAATGGACTAAGACACCTGAATTCTATGGACTCACCTTCTGTATTGAGTTGGTCATCTCATTGGCACTTTCCTCCCTCCTTGGGTTACTGAGTAACGTTAGCTTCCTTGTCTACTGAAAACTCCAACTATCTAACTTTGGCTGGAGACTCAATGCTATTTCTGTCCTACATAACTGCCACTGGGAACTTTCGTATCTTTCTGAAATCTCTACGGGCACTTGCCCTTCCCTCAGATGATCCTAATTCCTGCATTCCATATAGAAGAATGTCCAACTTGGAGTGTGCCTCCAAATTCTGGTCTCTCTACCTCAAATTTCTCTATATGTTCAGCCATATAATTCTCCATTCCATCTTGACTCCAAAGAAAAAGTAAAGAAATTAACAAAGGAGAATTAGGGTAACTCTGTGTGTGTGTGCGTGTGTGTGTGTGTGTGTGTTTGTATGTTTGTGTGTCTGTATGAGAGAGGGTACATAAGAACTAGCATTAAAAATAACAAACCAAAACCCTTTAAAAAGGTCAAGAGGTTCACTCAGATGTTTACAAGAACTTTCAATGTGCTAGACACTTCCTGAGGAACTAGAGAAACACAGGTGACAAAACAAAGCCTCTAATTTGATGTAATGCAAAGTCTAAAGGGAAGAGACAGAGCTTGCTTATAAGTAACTTCAATTTGAAATTGGCATTAACAGAGGCATGCCTATAGAGCCAGGGCAATCAAAGAGGAAAGTGCATGGGGAGGGCTAAAATGCTACACCTATGTGTAGGCAAAGAAGAGAAGCATAGCACCAGAAACATAAGAAGGAGAAACACAAAAAGCACAGCTCCTAGGATGACGAGAACAGAAAGTCTGTAAGTATTATAACAAAAGGTAGAAAGAAGAGATGATGAAAGGCAAAAAAGGAGTTGCAAATGTGGGGGCCAGAGTTAGGAGCAAATAACCTACTTTCTCCTGGAATTGGAAATTAAGGTTTTCTGTCTACTTGAAGCTCACCCTGCCAAACACAAGTTTATTATTATATTTTATTTTAAACTACTTCTGTTTAGAAATCTTTCTAAAATATACCAAATATGTGTCTGCATTGTAAAGTAGAGACATCAAACCAAAATATGCCAAACCTGATTTAACCTGTTCTAGAGTCAGAATCTTCATGATGGTCCATTTTTGTACTTCGATGTGGTGTACTGACATTCCCAGAGTCCATTCAAATGTAAAAGTCTGCTGTTTCACTCTATGCCAAACACAGTCTAAAACTATGCTTCTGGAATTCTCCAATTCTGCCTTAAGAAGGGAGTGTCACTTCTCAGAGCTTCCCATTATGACTTCCATCACTTGGGCTTTGACGACTTCTGCCTGTTTCATTAACAGTCCTTTGGGTGAGGTGGTCCTACAGGGTGGCCCTCTGCCATGAAGAATGTAGAATGAAGAGCCAATCACCTCTCAGTGGCTTTTCTGCTTCCTTCCAGGTCTCTTGCTTCATTCTACATGGTTCTAGAATTCTGATATCGAAATAGAATTCTACAATAAAATTATCTTTAATAACAAAAGATTCTTCCTGCCACTTATTAAACAGCAATAAAATAAATCGTGTCCCTCACAGCCTTTATGTTTTCCAAAGTAGACTTCTAGCTACACTCTAATCCTGTTCCTCTTTGGCATGGTCATAAACTCTTGATTAGCTTTACTCTGATGTGGAAAACACAGAAACATTCATTCAATAAAATACTATGTGATAAGTGCTCTAAAAGGAAACGTGGGGAAATTAAAAGATAAACAGAACAGGTCCCTGACCCTGAAGAACTAAGAACTCAAAGAACCTTGACTGCATTGAGGCCAGGAGAAAACATTCCACAGTCTACAGTATGGAGGGAGGTAGAAGAAAAAGGCTCTCAGTTTGGAGGGCAAAGGTGGAAGGAAGGGGCGAGGAAAACCTTTATCAGGAAATAGCAATGCCACTGGCTTTGAAGAAATGAGGCAATCTTACCAGACGCAATGCAAAGTGAGCACAATAAGGCAAAAGAAATAGCATGAGAAAGGGATAGGAAGTTTAGAGAAAAAGCAAAAAGAAGCCTGATATATATATATAATACATATATAAAATATGTATTAGTCAAAATACGTATATTATATATGTAAAATATATATATGTTATATATATATATATATATATATATATTAGTCAAAAGACTAGAGAGAGAAAATGCTGTAAAGGTAGGTCAGAATCCGATCACATAGGGCCCAAAATGCCAGACCAAAAAGTTCGGCCTTGAAGCTGTAAGCTCTGAAAGGTCAGTGAAGTTTTTCTGACCTAACACACAAGATTTAATCTTGTTAACAGGATGATTTTTTTTTCCCTTTAATGGAAAAAGAATTCAAAGGTGAATTATTAATCATTTCATCCGTGTTAATTATCTCTTAGAACCAAGCTCGCTATTAAAACATTGCTGTGGAATTAACTACAGGGTGGCCACTTGTCCTGCTCTCATGTTACAGGAAATACATACAAATGGAAAAAAGGGATCATTAAGTCTAAAACAAAGGGCAGCGTGGATATACAAATCAAATTCATTTATTTGACAAAAAAGAACAGTGAAAGTGACATCTGTTCCAATTCACAATAAATACAAAATATTTAGGTCTTTTAACTTTCCACTGGTGTCTTTTAAATAAGTAAAATTTTTTAGAATCTTAAAAACAGCCACCTTCCCCACTCAAGATTTGCTATTTTTCTATCTAGTTCTGATGACTTTCTTTGCCCTCATCCAAATAGATATACCTGCCCTCCTGACTTAGCTACAGGATGAGTACATTTAGGATTATATTCCATATGAGCCTGTGTCGTTCCAATTTTCTATGTTCATCTTTGCTCCCCAAGATTAAGAGTTGTTTGGGGGGAAGGATCATGCCATATACTCATTCTGACTCCTGAACATGGCTGAACACTGGACAACAGAAGATATTCATAAATACATAGGAGTTGATTAACCCAATTAATTTCCAAAATATATATTCCCTAAAGACTCAATTCTGTTATTCATATGGTCTGTGCAAGGAATAGAAGAAAAATTTGAAATTCAGAGCTAGAAGAGATCTTTAAAAAAAGATAATCACAACCACTTCTTAAAAAAAAAAATAAACATTATTAGTCATTAGGAAAATGCAAATCAAAACCACACTGAGGTACCACTGCATTCTCTAAAAGTACTATAATGAAAAAGACAAATAATCACAAATGTAGGAGAGGATGCAGAGAGACTGGAACCCTCATACACTGCTACTGGGAATGTAAAATGAAATGGCCACTGTGGAAAACAGTTTGGCAGTTCCTCAAAAATGCAAAATATCGCATTGTCACACAAACCACCAATTCCACTCCTAGGTATATACCCAAGAGAATTGAAAACATATGTTCATACAAAAACTTATACACAAACGTTCAGAGCGGCATTATTAATCATAGACAAAAAGTGGAAGCAACTCAAATATCCATCAACTGATAAATGGATAAACAAACTCTGGTATGTTCATACCACAGAATATTATTCAGCCATAAAAAGAAATGAAGTGCTAATACATTCTACAACATGAATGAACCTTAAAAACATTACGCCAAGTGAAAGAAGCCAGACATCAAGGGTTTCATTTATGATTCTATTTACATGAAATGTCCAAAAGAGGCAAATCCATTGAGCCAGAAAGCAGATTAGTGCTTACCAGGGAGGTAAGAATGGGGAGTGACTACTAATGGGCATGAATAGGGGTGATAAAATATTCTGGAATTAGATTATTGCACAGCATAGTAAATACACACACACACCAAAAAAAAAAAAAAAAAAAAAAAACACTGGGACATACAATTTTTAAAAGTTAATTTTATGGCATGTGAATTATACACTTAGGAAACAACAATAACAACACAACAAAAAACCTGAAGCCCAGAGAAGCCAAGTTTCTTGCCCAAAGACAAAAAGCTGATTAAACAGCACCGCCAGAACCAGATTCCAAGCCTCCCAACTTCCAATGCAGTATTCTAGCTCCACAATACACTGCTCTAGAAGTATTAGACGATGGATCCTGAGCTTGGAAGCAGTGTAGACTTGAGCTAGTCATTTAACAGGTCATACTTTACCAAAAGAGGAAATTGAATTAAATGATCTCTTCAGTTCCTTCCAGTTTTAAAGCTATCTGAGTCCTCTCAGGTTGAGACCATTTCCTCTCTGATACTATAGAGTGGTGGTTCTCAAACAGGGGCGATTTTGCCACCTAGGGGACATTGGAGAATGTCTGGAGACATTTTTGGTTGTCACAACCAGGAGGAAGGGTGCTACTAGCACCCAGTGGGTAGAAATCAGGCAAATTGCTCTATATCTACGATATACAAGACAATCACCCCCAACAAAGGGTTGTCCAGCCCAAAAGGTCAATAATGCCACTGTTGACAAACCCTGGTTTAGGGTATGATCAACTATCTTCAAGCTTTTCAAGGCAGTTCCACCCTAAAGTTAATAACTTCAGAGTGGCAGTTTTGAGATTACAGAGTGACTAGAGGCTGACACCATGCTACCACCAAGCATATAGCAAATAGACAGGCACTTTTTAACCCCACTACAGTCAACCTCCCTAAAGCGTCAAATATTCAAATGCCAACAGAAGTCAGACAGTTTATAATGTAAAATAACGAAGACAGCAAACAACTAATAACCATTTAAAACTAGTATTTCCTTCCTTTCACACACATGCACAAACTTTTGCTGGCTCCCATTCTTCTTGAAACATATATATAGCCTTCTCAATATAACCTTATGGTTTCCCACTTTTGATAGACATAGATGCCAAGAAGTACTTTCTATTATAAGACAAAAGAATATACAAGCTCAGCAATAAATGGCTCAGAGTTGGGAAAATGGTAAGAATGATGAGGGGCTGTGTAGACACCAAGGATACAGGCCCCAAGGCAAGGGGGTATCACTACTCAGTTCCAGTGGATCCATGCCAAGATGCCATGATACCATGATGGAGTGAGGTGCCAGGATCAAGTAATCTTCAGATGTCTTCAGAAGAATGGGAAATCCAGGTTATGTTTGTGTCTAAGAAAGATATCTCCCAGTATTTCAAATATTTGCTCAAAAGAATTTAAAATGGTGTGTTAACTCAAAAGAGGGTGTTTCAGACTTGAAACCAGATTGTGACTTCCAGCCTACACTAACCTTAATAAACAATGACACAATGACAGTTTGGGGTGTTCCTAAGGCTATGTTCCATCTAACTTCTAACTCAGACCCTTTTTTTTTTTTTTTTTTTTTTTTGAGATGGAGTCTCACTCTGTTGCCCAGGCTGGAGTGAAGGGGCGCGATCTCGGCTCACTGCAACCTACTCCGAGCCTGGGTTCAAGCAATTCTCCTACCTCAGCCTCCCAAGGAGCTGGGATTACAGGCACCCACCAGTACACCCAGCTAATTTTTGCATTTTTAGTAGAGAGTTTAGGGGTTTCACCACTTTGGCCAGGCTGGTCTCCAACTCCTGACCTCAGGTGATCCACCCGACTCTGCTCCCAAACTTCTGGGATTACAGGTGTGAGCCACCGTGCCCGGCCAACTCAGGACCTATTATCTGATTATTTGAACATTATTTTTTCTTAATTAAATCTATACAGCTCATTTAAAGTTGAAAAAAATCAGAAAATTATTGCCAACTTAAATTTAAATGACACTCAATAATAATAATGGCTATTTCATTAAGCTTCAACAACTTTACAAGTAGATTTTCTGAGATCCAGAGAAGTAAAAAGGCACGCTCCACCACCTTGCCCATTAGAGTATCAGATCCATAATTCAAACCCAGGTCTTTCTGCCCCAGAGTCTACATTTTTTTTACTCATCACTGCCCTTGTATCATACAAATTTATTCTATCTACCAAGCTTATTAGGCTCTCTCAATAACTTGCATATAAATAATCTAATATTAGAGAAATGGTTGACAATAAACAAAGCATAATGATCTCGGAGCAATTAAACTGGACAGATGAAGTGTGTAAACAGCAGCTTCACTGACCACCCCTGCAGGCCTCCTCCCTACCCATGTGTGCTGACTGAATCTTTCCCTTTACAGATGAAGGCTGTCTACACTCCCCCAGACCCTGAATTCCCTCCCTGCCACCAACAGCCCCAACTCTGGCCTCCTACTTTCTACTCCCTCTCTTGCATTCAACTCCCTCAGTAGGCAGCAATATATTGATAAACTCCTTCCACTAACAAGAACACTTTTGTGCAGAGCATACAACGGGGAATAATCAGCCCATAGAAAACATTTCTCCTAGTAACCTAGAATTCAAGATGTAAAGGATGAGGGCACACACCTCCACAGCAACCATTTGTCCCCATGGATCTGTTGCCCAAAAGACCCCAATATATTAAATATCTCTGCCTATGACCCCATCTCTGGGTTACAGCCATCCTGGCCAACCTTTCTTTCCCCATATTACCTATTGCCCTCCCAGACAATCCTGCTCCCTCCAGTTCAACCCATCAAGTTGGTTCTATTCAACTTTATCACACACAGCAAAAGAACTACATTCGAAGGAAATCATATATTTAGTTTCAGGACATCCAACAAAACATTAAACAGTCTCTTCGGAGCAATGCCTGTTCTCATTTCCTTTAACTTCTGAAGTCTTCCTCTGGGACATGGCCTACAGGAAGAATATGGTACAGATCTGGTTATCTGAACCTTCTGGGTTCTATGACAAGGCAAGTTATTTAAAGTTTGGGTTTCTTACTTTTCTGAGAGGGGGCAGGGTAATTATGAACAGCTACTATACCAAGTTACTTTAAGGAATACAAATAACATACACAAGCCCCCTAGTACTGCCTGCACATGTGAATGGTACTCATTATTATTATCACAAAATATTCGTTTTCAATTTTAAATCATACTCTTTATAGCTTCCATCAGTCTCTGAAGAAGCAAAGCCATTACTTTCACATGCTCTAAGGACAATATGCCTACAATTATCAGCTCAGCAGCTGAGTGGAGACCCCTGGAACCACTCCTCAGGAGTCCTGTACAATTCCCTCTCTTTATTACAGCTTGAGTTCAGACACTGTTATTCTAGCATGCTTGCTGCAATAGCACAACCCAGGTTCTCACCAGTCTCTTGGTCAGGGGCTCTTCTGGTGGGCAATGTGGTGCAATATAAAAAGTACCAGGCACAAAATCAGAAGAAAAGGGTTTGAATCTAGGCTTTAGCACTGAGTTGAATAATCCTAGACATGCTACTTAATTACCCTGTGTTTCAACACTCTCATCTGTAAAATGAGTATAATAAATCATAGTTTGTAGGACAATTGTAAAGATGAAATAACATAAAGTAAATATTGTACCACATTGCTGGACACAGGTACAGAGTAACTGCTCAGCTGCCCTTTCAGTGTTCCAAGGCTCAGCACAATGGGTCCCCTCTTCCAGGTGTCTTTTTCCTTCTCCTGTCTCCCACAATTTTCCACAAAGCCCCCTTACTGCTTTTACCATCATCAACCTGCCCATCTGCCAGACCTGCAAGTGCCCAACTTATGTTTCACAGGTATTCAAAATTCACAGTGTTCAGATTCACAGTCAGGATTCTAGAAAATTCCATTCATCTTCATTAAACACAGAAATCCTGGCCCCTCACTGCCCCCAAGCCCCACCAAATTTGGGGTGACAGACAAGGCATGATGTTTGCAGAGGATATCCATCAATTCAACTTGGTGTTTCATATTCCTTTTCCCTGTTACAGACTCAATATATTTTTTATCAGTTACAAGAATCTGAAAGACAGAGTCTAAAGACATGAAGTCTAAGGCAGGGATGGCAAATACATGGCATAAGCCCTAATCCTCCCTCTGGTACCAAGGCAGGCATCAACAATCAATCACACTGTTTTCCTGCTGATCCCAGCCACGGCTCCAAAACCCCTTTCCCGGCTCTCTGGAGAGCCTTGACTGGGATCAGCAGGAAAACAGTGTCCCTTAGACACCAAAATCCTTGGATGCTCAAGTCCCTTATATCAAGTCATATAGTAATTACATATAACCTATGTAAAGCAGGGTATAATTTAAATCATCTGTAGATTATTTATAATACCTAATACAATGTAAATGCTATGTAAATAGTTGTACTATATTATTTAGGGAATCAAGGCTAGAAAAAGTCTGTACATGTTCAGTACAGATGCAACTGTCCACTTTTTTTCTCATTATTTTTGATCCACACGTGGGTGAATGCACAAATGTGGAACCCACAGATACCAAGGGCTGACTGTATTATGTATAGCAAAGAATAGTGTTGGGGTCCGCGTGTTTCCTGAACAAAGGAATGAACACACAAGACAACACAAGACAAGACAAACATGGCGGCCGCGCCGAACAACACGCTCCGCTTTATTTTATACCGTCGTTTGTGGAATGTTACCAAGTCACAAGACACATTGTTGTTTTCTGACCTTTCCCTGACTTTCTGGATTTCCAAGATGTTTACATATAAACAAGCCCCAGGGTCTGCTATTTGCAACTGGCTCCTTTGTCCTCCCTGTTTGCAGGGGAGGAATGTCCTGCTTCCTTTGCAAGAGCAGGACTTATCGGGAACGCCCTGCTTCGTTTGCAAGCACATAGTCCTCTACAAATAGTGACCATGTGCATAGTAGTAAGCACTTTTTGGGGAGTGAAAATATGATCTGAATGACTCATGTACAACATGCCATGTACCTATAAAATATCCAAACATTATAGCAGAACTCTAACTAAATGGTATGTTTGGGGAATGGCCTGCTCAAATTATAATGTTTTCATAGATTTAAGTAGAAAACACTTTACACCTAAATTTACTAAAATCTCTCCTAAAATTATACCTGTATGCATCCTCAGTCCAGTAAGTAGTATGTACTATATATAATTTTTGGATGATTAAAGAACTTACACAGTTCAAGGTCATCGTGATTTTTTTTATCGTTATACTCTTATAACTACTACTACTGAAGATGATTATGACATAGAAAAAGTAAGTAACATGCACTGGGTACTCACTATGTCATGGCACTCAGTTAAATGCCGAATGCAGAATCATGCATTCATTCAAAGCTCCTAAGAGCTTTTCTATGCATAAAATACCATTCCTATCCCACCTTTACAAATGAAGAGGCTAAGGTTACTTGTCCAAGGTCATGCCTTTCATCAGTGGCAGAGCTAGGATTTGGACTCAGCCCCTGCCTTAACCAAAACACTGTTCTCTAATGATGGATTGATTCCCATAGCCAGGACAGAGAGGTAGGTGCATGGGTTGAATATAAACTGACTCCAGAATTAAAGAAATCAGCACATATTCAACCCAAACATTTATTTTGGCTAGTAAGCAATTTGTTTATCATAAAAGAACAGTGAAATCTAAACTCTCATCAATGGAGGGCTCAGGCCTATAAAGGTGGCCAATTCCCATTCGAAGAAACTGTGCCAATGAATATAATTATTAAAAGAGAACCAGTGACAGATAAGCAGAGACTGTGACTTAAAACAAACCACAAAAAAAAAAAAAAAAAAAAAAAAGAGCAAGAGAGAGAACCACAGGGCTTTAATTCACATGGGAATGTCATGAATAAAGAAGACCACACTCCCACGCCTTATGGAACATGCAGAAGGAAAACAAGTTAACTCAAAAGCTATGCTTGTTGCTCTTTGGGTTTTTTGTTTTGCTTTGTTTTGCTTTTAATATTAGATCGGTATATAGCAATAGCTGCTGACTTTAACTATATTTGCATTTACCAAATACCACTGAACTGACCTGTCAATGAAGTCACCTAATTGTGTGTCTGTTACTCTCAGTCTTCCACTCTCAAAGCCAGCCATTTCAGATGTGAGCCATGACCCAGTAGGAATTGGAAAACACCTCCTGAAGTAGTTAGAACCCCCTGCCCTCAGTCGCACCCAATGTTCCCTGTCTGCTCCAGGAGCTGAGAAGCAATGCTGGCAGAGGGCCCACCAAGACCCCACAGCAAAGCAGGCACACCCTGCTGGGGTACCTTCCACTTCAGGGTTCAGCTCCAAGAAACAACCCCTTGGAGTTCTGCCAAATACTGCACCAGCTCAAAAGAGTCAGATCCCCTTGGGAATAAGCTGTCAATAGTAACAAAGGTGACCAACAAAATTGTTCCCAAATTGTCCCAGAGGCTGTGCCAGCCTAAAAGTGCCTAAGTTTGTAGGGAGGTGGGGCCCCAACCACCTACATGCTGGCACCTGAGTTCAGCTTTCCATCCCACCGCAAAGCTGTCATGAGCCAGAAGGGAAACATTCAATTAAGTGCTTCTCCAAGCTTTATTTCTTTTTTAGAGTTAGAAAATAAAACCAATCAAATATGAAAGAGATAGCAATACTAACCCTTTAAATTACCACAGTCCAGTTCCTGAGAAACTAACCAGTGCTGACAGGTGAAGTCAGATAAGCCTATTAAGAGAGAGAGACAGAAGTGAAACTGCACTGCCTTAAATTGGGTTGTGCAGTTTCTAGCTGGTACAGATTTCCAATCTCCAGATCTCCAGTTCCTCCCCTCCTGCCCTACTCCTCCTAGCCACCCCAGTGCCCCCCAAAATCTAAGCCATGGCACATACTCATCACTGTCTAAAAAACACTAAACAGAAAGGCTTGTTGATATGTTCTTAAGCTACAACTAGAACAAGGACCCTCAAAAGATAACTGTATATAACCTGAGGTAGAACAGTCCCCACAAAAGTTAACGAGCATTTGCCATTTCACAGAAGAAAGAAAATGTTCACTAAATTTTTAAGGCTAACCTCTTTTTTTGCATCATGGATAAACAGTATAAAATAAAATTAATCACAGAAAAAAATGAATACAGGAGTGTGGTTTAAATCAGAACTTAAATGTCTAACTAACTCTCCAGCTAAAATAATACCCATTTAAAGCAATTCCTGCTGAAAAACTCCTGAAGCCTAAAAGTGTCTCCTGAGTTTGGAGCTTGGAGGGTGACTTTTCTAAAAAACTGACATTTAGCAGGTGAAATAATAATTTCTAGACCCCATTCTTAAATATGCATTTCAAACGAAAGTATTTTTGTTGGTGGTGGTGATGGTTTTGGGGTTTTGTTTGTTTGAGACAGGGTCTCATTTTGTCACCCAGGCTGGAGTGCAGTACTGCAATCTCGGCTCACTGCAGGTTCGACCTCCCGAAGTTCAAGCACTCCTCCTGCCTGAGTCCCCCAAGTAACTGGGACTACAGGTGCATGCCACCATGCCCTGCTAATTTTTATATTTTTTGTAGAGATGGGGTTTTGCCATGTTGCCCAGGCTGGTCTCGAGTTCCTGAGTTCAAGAGATCTGCCTGCCTCAGTCTCCCAAAGTGCAAAGATTATAGGCATGAGCCACTGCATCTGGCACAAAATATTTTAAACTTTCATACATAATGATCAGTAAGTCACGCTAATTTCTACTTTAGAAAGTGAAACATTCACTATGAATCTAGACTTTTTTCTATTCTGTCACCCATTTCTAATTTGATAGAAAAAAACACAATTCATTTAAGAACTTTTATAAATCAAAGATGAAAATAACTAAGGAAGAAATATTACTTAGTTAATATCTCACACTGCTTCCTGTTGCCTGCTGAGTTTTCACCATCAATAGCTCTTTTCCTTTTCAATTTTGATTTTTAAAAGTCAAAAAACAGGCCGGGTGCGGTGGCTCAAGCCTGTAATCCCAGCACTTTGGGAGGCCGAGACGGGCGGATCACGAGGTCAGGAGATCGAGACCATCCCGGCTAACACGGTGAAACCCCGTCTCTACTAAAACACACAAAAAAACTAGCCGGGCGAGGTGGCGGGCGCCTGTAGTCCCAGCTACTCAGGAGGCTGAGGCAGGAGAATGGCATAAACCCAGGAGGCGGAGCTTGCAGTGAGCTGAGATCCGGTCACTGCATTCCAGCCTGGGCGACAGAGCGAGACTCCGTCTCAACAACAACAACAAAAAAAAAAAAGTCAAAAAACAGAAAAAAATCAACACTCACACCATCTTACATGAGACTTCCTGCAATATGCAAACCACCTTGTTTTTCATATTATAAATATATGTCAAAATTTAGTTTCCTCAACAATCAACAGAGTGAAAAGACAACCTACAGAATGGGAGAAAAGGTGAAAACTATGTGTCAACAGGAGACTAATATTGAGAATATACAAGGAACCCAAACAACAGCAAAAAAAAAAAAAAAAAAAAAATCCAATTAAAATCGGATAAGTGATCTAAATAGATAGCTCTCAAAAGAAGACATACAAATGGCCAACAAATACATTTTTAAAATTCTTAACATCAGTAATCATCAGGTAAATGCAAATCAAAACCATAATGAGATTGTATCTCACCCCAGTTAGAAAGAAAGACTACTATCAAAAAGACAAAAAGTAACAAATGCTGATGAGGATGCAGAGAAAGGGGAACTCATATACTGCTGGTGGGAAGCAGTATATGAGTACAGCCATTATAGTGAAGAGTATGGAAGTTTCTCAAAAAACTACAAATGGAACTACAATTTGATTCTGCAATCCCACTACTGGGAATTTATCCAAAGGAAAGGAAATCAGTATATTAAAAAGATATCTGTAGTCCCATGTTTGCTGCAGCACTATTCACAATAGCCAAGACATGGAATCAATCTAAGTGTTGAACGTACAAATGGATAATATGGTATACATACACAGTGGAATATTATTCAATCATAAAAAGAATAAAATCCTGTACTTATGGCAACATGAATGCACCCAAGGACATTACATTAGGTGAAATAAGCCAGAGACAGAAAGATAAATACATGTTCTCAACTAGATAGGAGGAGTAAGTTCTAGCATTCTACAGCATTGTAAGATGTTTCCAGATAGCTAGGAGAGATTTTGAATGTTCCCAACACAAAGAAATAATATTTGAGGAGACTGATAAGTCAATTACCCTGATTTGACCACTATACATTATACATACAAAAATACCACTAGATACCCCATAAGTATGTATAATTATGTGTCAATTAAAAAACTTCTAATTCTTCTATGTTCTTAATAAAAATAGTTTGTATGCTACTTATAACGGGTAAAAGAACATTTGCAGAATTTGAAGTTGCATTCCAGAATCTAAAGCTTATCTTAAAGTTTCCTTCTAATAGTATATAATTTTGAAACATTATCATATATGTTTTTCTTTGAATAACTGGGTCAATGAGAATTTCAGGGAAATAAAATACCACCAATCTCTCTGCACTCAAAGACATAGTTCTTGATCAACTCGATTTGTTTTCTTCTGTAACTGTAAGTGAAATACATTTTGATTTTCTTTTTTTTTTTTTTTTTTAGATGAGAGTTTCACTCTTGTCACTCAGTCTGGAGTGCAATGGTGCAATCTCAGCTCACTGCAATCTCCACCTCCTGGGTTCAAGTAATTCTCCTGCTTCAGCCTCCCAAGAAGCTGGAATTACAGGCACCTGCCACCATACCAGGCTAATTTTTGTATTTTTAGTAGAGACGGGGTTTCACTCTGTTGGCCAGGCTGGTCTCAAACTCCTGACCTCGCGATCCACCTGCCTCGGCCTCCCAAAGTGCTGGGATTACAGGCATGAGCCACTGTGCCCAGCCACATTTTGATTTTCAAATAAATTATTTTATCTTGGCTAAAAAACAATTAGTTTCTTCAAGTAGATTGAAATGCTTAAAATATTCGTATACAAATGGGTAAACAGCTCCTAATTTCATAAAGGAGTCCATACCCTTGATTATATTTTTAAGTTTAAATGTTACTGAAGAATGGATTAAAAGCACATCAAATCTGGGAAATACTAAAATGTACTAGAAAAACTGAGGTTAGATCTTCACTTGGGATATTAATAAATCCCATTTTCTAGCAAAAGACCTCATACATAGACTATAGTTCCATATACTTCAATATCCCGCTGCTGCCTTTAAGTGTCAAGAAATGTGGCCCAGTCTTTCCAATCAGATGAGAAAAACCTCCATAAATTGGTCTTTTTATTTCAATCCTCGTGTTGCATACTATTATGGGTTGAGTTGTGTCTTCCCCAAAATATACTGAGCTCCTAACCCCCAGTACCCATGAATGTGACCTTATTTGGAAATAGGATGTTTGCGGATTATCAAGGTAAGATGACATCATTAGGGTAGGCTCTACTCAGTCTGGCTGTGTCCTTATAAAAACACAACATTTGGGCACAAAGATACATGCACAGAGGACGAATGCCATACGGACGTGAAGGCAGAGACGAGGGTGATACATCTACAAACAAACGGATGCCAAAGATCACCAGCAAACCACCAGAAACTAGGAGAAAGACACGGAAAGGACTCTCCCTCACACCCCTCAGAAGGAAGCAACCCCACCAACTCCCTGATCTTAGGCTTCCAGCTTCCAGAATGTTGAGACAAATTTCCGTTATTTAAGCACCCCAGTTTTTGGTATTGTGTTAATGACAGCCGTAGAGAACTAATATACAAACTTTCTCACCCTGACCTTCCGTCACCACCACATCCTCTCCTTGGGCCCCCAACTTATGCCTGCTTCTTCTGATCACTTGTATGCTCCCAGCTCTTCCCTAACCTCACTCCACACCCTCCTCTGCCTATGTCCTTCAGCCCTGTTTCTGTTCACTGGGTACCACTTGCATTTTGGATAGGGCAGTTCTCTGTATGGGGCTGTCCCACATACTGTAGGATGTCAAGTACCCCTGATACTCTCATTCCCCCAGGATGCTACAGAGCCCATAAGGAGAACATCTACTCTAGCAGCTCTAAAGCCTCCTGCCCACCAGGGTTTGATTAAAGGTTCCCCCACCTACTGAGCAGGATCTCAATCTGGTCAGCTAGCTTCAGTCTCTTCCTCTGGAAAATGGAAATAAATTACCATTTATATATAAATAATTACCCTGCCGTATGTTAGTGAGGATCCAATGAACTAAAGATCCTAAAGTGGCCAGTTACACTCTCATTCGCGTTATTAGAGTAACTCAGGAATTAATACCCACTCTATTCTACATGATCACATCCTGACTTTAACTGCCTTAGAACTCTTTTCTGAGGTGTCCTTACACAGAGAGGCCTCACTGAATACATTCATGGGGATGTAACACCTTTCCTGGTAACTGTGTGTATAAAATTGTTATAAATCACCCAAAGCAGTAGGTATGCACTTTTTACAGTTGCAAACAGCAAGACAACTCTGAGCATAGTTTCCACGTGTTCCCCTTCCACACCCACCCTCACTTGAGGTTCTATCTGTGATTTCCTACTTTGCTTCCAATACCTTTGTATCTTTTGCTCCCAGTGACGGTGGCTCTCCAACATCCAGGGATATACTGATGTCTAGCTCATTTCGCCCTGCCCCATGGAAACATCTCCCAAGCCAGCATCAGTCCTTCACTCTTCCTTGATTAAACAGTTTGCGTCCCAAGTCTCTGAACTGAGGAGAGAGAGAGCACTGATTTATGCCATGAGGACAGAATCTATGTCTATTCTGACCATCGCATATGCCTAGTACCTAACACCACCTAATACAGAGCCTGGGTAAGTAAGTTTTCAGTGATTGTCTGATGAATACATGAATCATTCAATGCATGAACGAATGCATTCAGGCATCAATAATCTGGCTTCCTATGAAATCTCAGCTCTGCACTGACTGAACATAAATGGCTTCCAGGAAAGCCACTTAATCTCTATGCCTAAATTTCCTTTTCTAAAAAATGAGGTGGTTGGGCTTCACTAAAAATATCTTTAGGTTTCCCTCCAACTCTAACAGAGCCCAGGAACTTTAATGAGGAGTAAAAGATTTTATTTACTTTTTGAGAAATGTTAGTCAAGGCAAGTAGGAAGGTAAAGATTCTTCCGAAATCACACAACCAGGGCACCTCACTGCCAAGCAGCTCCATGTTCCCTGAGAAACAAAAGGCTCCAGGCAGCAGACAAGCTGCAGAAACTAAAGACATCTCTGAGATGCTAAGCACTATAGAGTTTGCCATCATCGGTTTCTTTCAGTCTTATTTCAGGAGTCTACCCTGTCCCACCCAAAGCTCCCCCTTTCCAGCTTGAGCAGGATGGGCTCAAGAACTCTCTCCCAGGTTCCAAATCTAACTCAATTCCTCTCCTTGCCATCTGCCTAAGGCTCCCACATGCATATTTTATGATTTCTGGCACATTTCCTCTTTATCTGACATCCTGCAATGCATCTCTCTGCCTCCTATATTATTTCTATCTCTGGTAAGAATGTTCCTGCAAGAAGCATGTGTCCTTAGGTTGTACTTTACTACCTTTCCTAACTCAGCTCCCATCTGTGAATTCCTTGGAGACACAGACCACACCCTCTACTCTCTGGCTTCCCATAAGACCAAGGACAGAGCTGGGCAAGCAGCAGACTCTTAGAAAATACTTGTTGAATGAGTAAATGAAATAATTGACCGATTTCAATGTTTTTAAAGTAAGAAGTCATATTCACATATTTCCTGGACAAAGTTACTAAGACTTCCTCTTTCAGTAATACATCAAGAATAAATTAAATTTTAAAATGACATTTCTATGAATGTACTATTTTCTTAGAACTGAAAATAAAAAATTTCCCTACAATGTGAATGAATAGCAACATGGTCAGTTGAGTAAGAAATCTGATTTTCAGGCATCTATAGCATAATAATGTGGCATTGCTTTTGTTTCCTAGTAAAAGCTGACTTCTCCTGGAGCCAGGGAAGACAGAAGAGGAATCATCCCTTGGTGTTAGTTATTCGAACTGCTGAAGCTGGAGAGCTTAGGGGAATCAGAAGAAAATAGGATGATTTTCTCTAAATAGATTGTTTAAATCTATTGATGATTGAAGCAGAGCATCTTTTTAGAAATCCTGGGACTTACTTGGCTAAGTCAAATTCTGGTCACATCCCTTCCTTGTGGTTTAATAAACTTCAGTTAAAACCAAACTGACTAAAGAATCAAATTATTTGTTCTCCCATGCACTTGCTGGCCACGGCTAGGCACCAAATGAAACACGATCAGCAGTCAACCCAACACTGCTGGAGGGAACACATCATGGCTATGCCACTAAAGCTTAATACAGCTTAATGCTACTGGCCCCATTAGCCTCGCCAGCCCAAGAACTGACCTAAATATCCTCATTAGTTCTTAGAAATTATTATTCTTACATATTAACATAATCTTAACATCACTAAAAGTATGGATATTACAGATAAACTGTGTACTGATACAGGAGATAAAACTACAATTGGGGAGCCTCAATGAATAACTGTGTATTGATATAAGATATCACTGAGGAGACTCAATGAATAAGTATTTACTAAAACCTGAAAAGACTGGGTCGTCAAACAGCAGAACATTAAAATAGATAATTAGTGTCTATGGTCTGTAAGCAAGTGGTAACTGCATATGTCTTCTAGCTCAAACGAAACCATGTCAGAACACATGTTACGAGGCAAGGCATTGAGGGGATCTGAGTCTTCACAGTCAAATGCCCAAGGAAAGAAATTCATCTTGAGACTAATAGGTAGGTATATTGTTCAAGCAAAAGAAGCTGTTATGAGGATTCATCCGCATTTACTCACCTGGTGAAGTCAAAAGACTTTAAAGCTAGCGTGCAATTCTGAGTTAGTCATGAAAATCCTTCATTTTACAGAAGAGAAACTCAGGCAGAGATGAGGCACCTTATCCAAGCTTACACTGCACTAGTCAGGGCCCACACTAAAACTTAAGTCTCTTAATTTTAGCTCCATGTGCAAAACACAAAACATTAAATTTAAAAGTTAAAAAGGCACACAGCAGGCAGGCAATAAATATTTGCTAATGGCACTGAAGAAACAAAGATGTGGAGTACCAAAACTATCTCAATATACTACCTACTAATAGAATAAGGCAAGTCATTACCTTAACTTTGTCTGACTTGCTCAAAGTAGCCTAGGCTTTATCTCTTGTGGAAGGGATAGAAACCATTTCTTCCATAATCAATATAATGCTATTGGGACAATTATTGAAGCATGCAAGTCGGTGGTGAAACCAAGAGCTTTGTAGCATTCTTAGTAAGGAGTGCGTTTGAACAAATCTACCCTTGAAACAGTGCCAGTTTGTAAACACATGAAGTGTGGCTTCAGTAGGGAAACCTACAAAAGGCAGGGATGACTAACCAATCCAAATAGCTAGAAACACCAGAAACTGTCAGAAGTCTGACAACTCCAACATGCCCGCATATAAGGATAAGTTGCATTTTCCCATCTATTGTTTCTAGTGCAAATGGGGGTGGAGGGACTTTGTATGATCGCATTGGTTTCTTTTTAAATAAAAAACTTCAGTTAGTTTACAAGGATTTTTAAACAATATTTTATTCCATTCTCCACTGCACCCGCTTAAGAAACAAATTTTGGAACAATCTGACTGAGCTACTGGGCAGACAATTGGCCAGACCAAATTTAAGCAATCTACAATGCATTTTTTGATGTTCCTTGATTATATATGTCACCAAGAAGGTTCTTAAATCTATAGTTGAACTCTTGGTTAAGGAAAACAAGTCTCAATAATCATGTAAAACACATGTGCTGTGTCTCTCAGTGAGCTGTCAAATATACTAACTACTGAATTTTTCCTTAAAGTCTGACATCTCTAGCTATTTAACTTTCCTTCCTTTAAAAAAAAAAAAAATCTTTCTAAAAAAATTCAAGAACATCCACCAAACAGAATAGTTAAAAATAATTAAATAAAAAAACCACAATTCATAGATCCCCAGGATAAAATTTCCAAAGCATTAAAGGTGGAAAGAAAATGCGTGCATACACACACATTTACATAAAGATGCAAAAATATTTATGGCACCCTAAGAAAAACATGACAGTAAAAGCAAACAATCCTAGCACAACAGGACAAACCTGGTGTACCATTCTCTTTGCGCAGGTATAAAACTAAACAAATGCACTTGCTGGCGGGGGAAGGGAGGACAGAGAGCAATTCCCACTTAAACTTGTTTCATTCAGGAGCTAGGTTAACAAATCAAAGCATCCAAAAAGGCTCCCGTGCAAAACATAACCAGTCTGAAGGTCCCAAATCGGGAAGAACTAAACTAGAGGAAGGGGGGACCCCGAAGCTCTTGAACAACCCGTTCCCCAAATTTCCTCGCCACACAACAGGAGCTGGGGGATTCCCTCGGACTCCATTTTCAGGCCGCGTTGTCTGTCTTTCAGGCCACGCGGGGTGGGCATTTGGGTGAGGCTGGGGCCCCCCACCCACCTTTCCTCCCCGCCCTCTTCATTGTTGCCGGAGCGTGATGGATCACCTGCCGGGCGCGGGCTCCCGCGGGCGGACGCGCAGAGCGCAAGGACGCGCAGTGACTAGCGCCGCGCGCCTCCCGCAGGACCCGCGCCCCGCGACCCCAACCTGCTGCCGGTCCCCACCGCGCTCACCGCCACGAAGCCCGAAGAAGAGGCGATGAACACGCGGATGACCATCCTCTCGGTGCGCCCGGGACAGACCCCTGGCCCCCGGGCTCTGGGCTGGCGTGGACGCAGACCTGAACCCTGCTACGAGCCGCCGGCCGCCTCCGGGCAAAGCACTGCCGTCGGGGAAGATCGCTGGGATCTGGCTCCCTCCCACCGGGTCCGCAGATAAAAGCCCAGCGCCGCCCGGCCGCAGGCTGAAGGGGAAGAAGAGGGAGGAGGAGGGAGCCGGCTGTGGTGTGTGATGGGAGTTGTAGTTTCCGTCTCTCCCTGGAGTGGCTGGTGGACTGAGTTCCCCTCCTGACTGCTCTTCGATCCCGAACACGCGCAGGTGGCTGGAGGGGAGCCGCAACCTGGGGAGAAGCTGTGAGTTGGGTTGGCAAGGATCCTAGCTTGACGAGGAAAAAGCAAACTAGGCAAAAGGGCTTGGTTCAAAGTCCAAGCTTGGGTTCTGTATTGTGGTTTACTGGTTTGGAGCATCCACACCCAGAAATGCCAACAGACACGATCGTGCTGCGGGCACACATCGTCTCAGGGCCGCTGGAGTACCGGGCTAACCCCAGCTACCTGAAGCAGGCGGGATCAGCGAGCCGGGTGCTCGGGAGGTGTGGACGGTAGGGCTCGCTTGTTTGTCCAGTAGCACTGGAGATTGCAGAAAGGTGATTATTTTGGGTAAATGAGAGGTCTTCTCTTGTCTGTACACACTGAAAATTAGAAACCCACATGGGAACACAACCAATATTTTATTTTCTTAGCAAAACTGTAATTATAGTAGGAAAAAAATAAATACCAAACGAAATTGGAATCCTTCTATCAATATTGGAAATCAGGACCCCACCCGCCCCACTACCCTACACAATGGCTTCGCCTCTGTGNGGCGGGATCAGCGAGCCGGGTGCTCGGGAGGTGTGGACGGTAGGGCTCGCTTGTTTGTCCAGTAGCACTGGAGATTGCAGAAAGGTGATTATTTTGGGTAAATGAGAGGTCTTCTCTTGTCTGTACACACTGAAAATTAGAAACCCACATGGGAACACAACCAATATTTTATTTTTCTTAGCAAAACTGTAATTATAGTAGGAAAAAAATAAATACCAAACGAAATTGGAATCCTTCTATCAATATTGGAAATCAGGACCCCACCCGCCCCACCCCTACCCTACACAATGGCTTCGCCTCTGTGCACCTAATATTTACAGTTCAGCCAAACCTGTGCCTTTTTCAGAACCGCTGCATATTCCAGCGCAGTTTCCCAGGAGGATGCTGTTAAATAAAAAGCTTTTGTATAGTTGCTAATAGTTTAGGAATAGTTTTTTATCAAGTGCTTTCTGTTTGACAAAAGCTCAAGCCTCTCTCACAGTTTTGTTGAAAGGAACCAGTTTTCCCTGCTGTACTGTATTTACTTCTTTCCTTTCAACACGGGAGTTTAGCAGAGGTCTGGGAATAATGTTAATTAAGAAAAAGTAAGAAATTAGATGATGAGGTCTGTGGCTCTTTGATAAATTTCTTGCACAAAGGGCAATGATTATGAAGTACTTTTTAGAGCAATTATGAATATTTCAAGTTTATAACCTTTCCTATTGCTTTTCTTAAAGCCATTTCTGTAGCAGGAATCTTTTTAAATTTCCTTCAATAATAGAAGAGACAATCCTAATGGGACTTTATTTCTTCTTCATGTTTAAAGTTTTAAATAGAAGCTTTGCTGTCTTTAGTATCTCTTGGCAAATGTACTTTGATTTTGCTACCATAAATGTGGAAATGCATGTTTATAAAATAGAAAGTAATTTTCTTAAAAGTGGATACCATAATTCCTATATAAATGCAAGTCTTTATAAAAGTCAACATTTTCTTCAGTTTGGAATTATTCAGCTACGAAGATATTGTTAAACTCAAATAATTGGAACTCAGAACCTACTCCGTGAAAAGTACAAGAATGGATAAAAGTTGAACAAGTCATTTATCTGTCAGCAGAGCACCTATTGTCTGGGAAAGAAAAAGGCAGATACACAAATAGGGACAGAACAAGACACACTGCACCAATACAGTGTTGTGTGGATATAAAGGAAAAAGGTGGCCATTGTAGAAGGTATTTTAAAGATGAGTGGAATTTCTGTCTGCAGATAGGGAGGATGCAGGGTGAGACTATTCAGGGTGTGTGAGGAGAACAGCAAGGAGTTGGTTTTGCTTCAGAAAGGAATGTGAGGGGACTAGTAGAGGACAATGTGAAAAAGTAGGTTTGAATGAATACCAACAGAGGACTTTCACTGGGTTATCTGCTCAGCTCCTTAGGATTTCTGCTCCTTTCCTCTGATCCTAGAGGTTGTAAGGGTCCCCAAAGCCCTGTACATACAGCAGGACCTAACCCTCTGACCACAGCTTGCTGATCTAGGAGTGAGCACCTGAGCCAAGCAAGGCCAAGCGACATTTCTACCCTAAAGATTCAGAATTGAAACTTGGAAAACAAGAGAGCTTGAATTTGTGACATGGAAGCTCAGAGCTTCCAACATGAGAATCAGAGAAGCTGAAGAAGCTAGTCGGTAGAAAGAGAACAACAGAGAATTTGTAAAAAAGAGTTGGAGATAATAGCTCTAAGTTTTAGAAAGAGTCCTGACAATACTGTCATATAAGGGTCCGCAAACTATGACCTGCATATCAAATGCACATGGCTGCCTGTTTTGTAAATAAAGTTTTATTGAAACATGTTCCTCTTGGTATTGTCTATGGTAGACTGACAGAGGTCATAAGGCCCCCAAAGCCTAATATATTTACATCTGGCCTTTACAGAAAAAGTTTGCCAATCCCTGATCCTATTCAACCTGTTCCTATATCCCTGCTCTTGAGGGCTATGTAACATCCCTGTATCTGTAAGTTCCTCATCTTGCTTAAGCCACCTGAAACAGGTTTTGTTTCATGGAACCAAAAGTGCCCTGAGAAGTTCATAAGCAGTCTGTGTCCAAATGCATTCTGAGGAACAGAAGGATATTGTCAGAACTATACTTCAAGAAGAATCCTATATTTTTTCCACCCTGAATGAAAATGTTCACCTTTCGACCTTGTATGCAGGAGAAAATGTGTTAGCAATCCAGTAAAACAGCAAGGCCATTATAGAGTTGAGACCCAGAGTCAGTAAACAAAGTGGAAGAGTAACTGAGAGCAGAACGCAATCTAGGATGTAAGATAAAGGTCCAAGATCGACACCAGGTTATCAGACCACAGAGAGTATTAGATGCCAATCTGACAAATAAGGTCTACAGATAGAGCTGGTAGTCAAAACTGAAAGATAAGACTAAGAAAATCGAGCAGGTCGTTAGGCTTGAAGAAAGTGGCTCCTGTGTTGCCTAGGACTTTATCCCCTTTACAAGTCCTGATAGACCATATGGCTAGAATGTTTTAAAGTAGGGGTTCTTGACCATTTTTTTGTGTGGGAGTAAGAGGAGTGCCAAGGACCCTTTAGTAGTCTGATGAAATCTATCCGTGGTTTCTCAAAAAAAAGTTTCTAAATATAGAAAATTTGAAAGTATAAGATTACGTGGCCGGGTGCGGTGGCTCAAGCCTGTAATCCCAGCACTTTGGGAGGCCGAGGTCAGGAAATCGAGAGCATCCTGGCTAACACAGTGAAACCCCGTCTCTACTAAAAAATACAAAAAACTAGCCGGGTGAGGTGGCGGACGCCTGTAGTCCCAGCTACTCGGGAGGCTGAGGCAGGAGAATGGCGTGAACCCGGGAAGCGGAGCTTGCAGTGAGCTGAGATCCGGCCACTGCACTCCAGCCTGGGCGACAGAGCGAGACTCCGTCTCAAAAAAAAAAAAAAAAAAGAAAGTATAAGATTACAAAGGAAACTGTATTGCAAAACAATTACCAACATGTTAAAATTTTGATATGATAATGTGTATGATTCTTTATTAATGTATTAAATATTAAGATTGAGTGGTGGATCAAATGGCCGTCGTGATTTTGAAGTAGTAAAGGGAAAAGATAAAATTTTGAGATATTTGCAATAATTGGAAAATATGAAAATGCCTATGATTTCTATTGGTAGCAAAGTCACAGTGTTACTGCTATTACAAAGGCTTGTTAACTACATTCATAATTGAAGGAATTGGTAAATTTCAGTTAGAGTTTAGTGGAAAGATAAAGATGTGAATTTTTTTTCTCATTCAAGTCAATGAACCCCCTAAATTCTATCAAGTCCCTTTAGGCTGGGGCTGACGGGAGATCCAGGAACCCCAAGTTAAGAAATCATGATGTCTGACTATATCTAAATCTACAGAAGCCTATTATTTTGCCTAAGAAGAAAATATGGAAAGAGACAAGAAGGAGCCATGAAGAGTCCCTTGGAGATCTCCTACATTTAAGAATTGGAAGAAGAACAAGGAATTAAAAATAGTAGAGGAGCAACCAGAATAGTACAAAACTGAAAGAGTATACTGTCACAGAAACCAAGAGAAGAATTTTAAGTTTCAAAATGTAGAGACTATCTAAGAATGTTAGCCTGAAAGTCAAGAAAGATTATATTGAAAATAGAGACTTTCCTTGGGCAAATTTCATCACCTCGATAAGCCTCAAGTTTCTTGTCTATAAAATGGGTATAAATAATGGCTATCAATCAATATTCTAATGAGAATTAACTACCCTTAGGATATTATTTAAGTTATGCCGTATAGTGCCTGTCAACCCACAGCCCTTCTAAAGGAAACTCTCAGGCTACCTGGTCACAGATATTTGGAATATTTGGACCATATTTGTGTACTTCCCCTGGCATGACCTATTGCAGCTTGTAATTTGCAACATATGTGACCAGGTTGGAAAATACATGCAGGTCCTTCAAATTCCTCTTTTAGGAATTTATAATTAGAAAATTTAAAGACTAAGGCAGTTAGCAATAGAATAAAGGGGGATGGTATGAGGCTGGGATAGGGTTGGGATGAGCAGCTTTGAGCAAGTTAAGGCAATTAAGGGACTGAAATGAGTAAAAAGAGGAAGCTAGTCTGTGGCCCAGGGAAATGGAGTCACTATGTGGTGAGAAGCTGAGACACTAGCAAGGAGGGTCACAGTTGTCTTGCTTCCAGTCTTAGTTTTCATGAATTCAAGTCTGCTGTGGTTCCTGCCCTTGAGTTGCTGTTTCATAATCCCCCTCCTTTATCTTGAGCTACTTTAAATGGGTCTATTTTCTTTCAACTATTAAATCCTGACCAGAATACCTATGTAAAGCGTGGGTAGTAAATCATGCTTCTTTAGGGGTCAGGCAGGTGACATTGATTAGGGAGGTGAGGAAGATCCAAGTGCAAATATATTCACTTCGTGCAAAGGGTGGGCACCATGAGGACTGTAGCTGAAGTATTCTGGTTTTTGGATGTTGGCTTGATTTTTAAAAACTGAGCCGACTAAACTCAGGTTTGCTCACTAAACTCACCATCTACAGGTACAGCCCTATGGTCCTCCAGGTTTCTCTCTCCATTGTAAAGCACTGAGCCCAGGGTTTGGCACCCAATAAATCCACAAGAAGTACTAGTTGTTATCATGGTAATAGTTTATTATCATTGCTGACCTTTGTAAGAGCACTTCCAGTAGAGGAGTGGAGACAGAAGCCAGATTGCAGTGTCTTGAGGACTGGAACCTGATGAGGTAATAGAGGCAATGATACATTTCATCTCTCCTCTTTGGAAATTTGATGGGAGAGGGAGAGAGCAAGGGCAGAAGCTATAAAGGAAATCAGGGAACATAAATATCCTTCATTAAGGTTTTTTTTTTTTTTTTTTTTTTGAGACGGAGTCTCGCTCTGCCACCCAGGCTGGAGTGCAGTGGCCAGGTCTCAGCTCACTGCAAGCTCCGCCTCCTGGGTTTACGCCATTCTCCTGCCTCAGCCTCCCAAGTAGCTGGGACTACAGGTGCTCGCCACATCGCCCGGCTAGTTTTTTTGTATTTTTTAGTAGAGACGGGGTTTCACCGTGTTCGCCAGGATGGTCATTAAGGTTTATCTACAGATTAAATAAAGAGTTCTTTTAAACAGTTTGAAGTCTCAACCATCCCAATTTTATTTTTATTTATTTACTTATTTAGAGACAGAGTGTTGCTATGTTGCCCAGGCTGTTCTTGAACTCCTGGCCTCAAGCAATCCTGCCTCAGCCTCCCAAAGTGCTAGGATTACAGGTGTCAGCCAGCACATCTGGCCCAGATTTTAATTTTAGAATAGAATTGAATCTGACTGATAATTTTATTCTTTTAGGGCTGCCCCGTTCTTAACAGCTCTTAAACTAATATTACCTGGCTCCCCAAGGATTTAACTTTTTAAGGGACTTCACAGTGCCCACACCATGCTTATCACAATCACTTTCCAATTCCAAGTGGTTGTTCCTTCAAAAACTGAGTCAGCACCTTTGGCTGTCAGTGGGTGATAGATTTGGGGGAGAGGAGGTTAAGGGAAGGGGTAGGCCAGAGGGGTTAAAGAATGGGAAGCTATACCTGCATTAATGTCACAACTATATGACCTTAGGCAGCTGGTTTAACTTGCCAATACCTCATCTTCCTTACCTTCCTGGTTGTTGCAGGGCTTAATAGAGATGATGTATGTACAGTGCTTTTTGACACCATGCCTGGCACATAGTTAGGACTCCAGAAATGTTATCTATTATTAATCATGCATAGTAAATCAGGAAAGGGCCTGCATTTGCACAAAGCATATAAATCCTATAAATATTCGTTTCATGTGTGTGATTTTAACTTTCTAAATAACAAGTATCTGGTTTTGTATAAGCCTCTTTATACAGTACCATGTTCAATTAAAGTTCTTGACAAAGTCTTTTTGATGTTATTGAAGTTTGGAGGCCATAATTAAGATAAAAAGAATATTTGTGAAATGAAGCAGCAATAAAGTCAAATAATGCAGCTTGAATTTCATAAAAAGAGAATTTATCTACTGCTTTATGTTGTTTCATCAGGCCAATTCTGTCTATTCTTGATCAAACAAAATTTTAATTATCAGGAACCATACTAATCAATCCCTGAATTGAATGGAACTTTCAACATTCATGATTAAGGAATGGAGGTAAATTGTGTGTGTGTGTGTGTGTGTGTGTGTGTGTGTGTGTGTGTGTATGTATTTTAATAGAGACAGGGTCTTGCTCTGTTGCTCAGTTTGGAGTGTAGTGGTGCTAACACAGATCACTACAGCCTTGACCTTCAGGGCTCAAGAGATCCTCCCACCTCAGCTCCCTGAGTAGCTGGAAATACAAGCATGTGCCAGCACACCTGGCTAGTTTATTCATTTAATTTTTTTGTAGACACAGAGTCTATGTTGCCCAGGCTGGTTTGGAACCCTGGGCTTAAGCAGTCCTCCCATCTTGGCTTCCCAAAGTGCTGGGATTACAGGCATAAGCCATGGAGTCCACCCAGGACATATTCTTGAATCAGTTCACATTCCCCTCAACCAATAGGGTTCTTTATCCTATCTGACAGGAAAAAATACCCAAAAACCAAAAAGCACTTTCATTCCCTTAGCACCTTATTCCTACTGAAAACTCAGCAAACTGAAAAAGAGAAGAGATGGAAGGGAGATGACTTGCACAGCTGCCATCCTGCAGCAATAACAAGGAAGCTTTGAGATCTGCTGATAGGGTAACCACTGGATAAACTGAAGCCCTTGTGTGCGGTTCATTTCTTGCAGCTATATACACTCAGTTTCTGCCAGATGCTGTACTAGATGCTGGGGATTCAGCAGTAAATTAAACACAATCCCTACCTTCATGGAAATTATGGCCTAACTGGGGAAGATGATACTGAACATATTACAAGTATGCTTCGTGCTTAAAGGAAAAGATCAGATATTGATTGTTTTTTGTTCTTTATTTTTATTTCATTTTTAATCTTGTAGGACTCTCCTAGTCATCTTTTCTGGTTAATATATATCATCTATATGTTAATAAAATATTAATGATAGATATTTTATGTTTTGATTAATATATAGATGATATATTAACCATTATAATAATATATGGATGATATATATGATATACTATCATATATATCATCCATAGTATAGATGATATATATATGATATACTATATATAGTATAGACGACATATTTATGTTTTTCCCAGATTGCATTCCAGGTCAGGAGATGACAACACTATAACAAAATAAAGATTCAATGTTGATTATTGCTGAAATAGTTCTAGGCAACACAAGTTACAGGTATTTCCAATACTCTGTATTTGGTTTTATTAGTTCACCACTTTGTAAATGATTACCATGTTATAATAAACATAAAATTTGCATTTAGGTTATTGTTGAATTCAGAAACTATTTTGATTCCTCATAAATACACTGCTAATGAGTTTTTAGAATTCATTATAATTTCTCATTATGCTAAGCATAAAGGCCATTTAAAATAATTGCAATAGAAGAAGTATAAGAAAATGTTTACATATAAATACAATTAGAGAGGCCGGGCGCGGTGGCTCAAGCCTGTAATCCTAGCACTTTGGGAGGCCGAGACGGGCGGATCGCGAGGTCAGGAGATCGAGACCATCCTGGCTAACACGGTGAAACCCCGTCTCTACTAAAAACTACAAA
>NW_016803514.1:185322-189726 GCF_001698545.2 Rhinopithecus bieti
TCACCTCCAAATTTCTCTAATTTTCCTGAAAGTAAAATCAGAGATGAGAAAACCAGACACCTTAACATTAGCTTACCACTTCTTTTCCTCAGTTCTTTGTGTCCATCTCCATCTAATATATTCAAAAGCAACTCAAACTGCAGATATCACTCTGGTCTTACTGCAATGAGAGTCTTTGTGTTTAAATAGCAGCTTTCAAGGGGAAAGCATTTTTGCATTAAATGGAAATAGATTTAACACTGATATCAGGGAACACTTTCCTATAAATTCAACCTACTCAGCGCTTTATCTGACCCAGGTATCGTGAAGTTTAGGACAAAACGAAGCACTCAATGACAGCATTTAGTCTTTCCCATGTTAATTGCCCCCTATTGTAAATCAGACTTTTTTTTTTTGAGGCGGAGTCTCACTGTATTGCCCAGGCCAGAGTGCAGTGACACGATCTCCGCTCACTGCAACCTCCGCCCCTCAGGTTCAAACAGTTTTCCCACCTCAGGTTCTTGAGTAGCTGGGATTACAGGTGCACACTACCATGCCCGCCTAATTTTTGTATTTTCAGTAGAAATGAGGTTTCATTATGTTGGCCAGGCTGATCTTGAACTCCTGACCTCAAGTGATCCACCCGCCTCAGCCTCCGAAAGTGCTGGGATTACCGGCGTGAGCCACCATGTCCGGCAATCAGACATATTTTTAAAGCTCATTAAGTTTTTTATGCCCAAAGAACAATGTGGTGAAATGCCTTACTTTACTTTAACTAGTTTACATTTGCCCAGAACACATAGCTTTTTAAAAGAGCATTCTGCTCAATTCAGTTTATTTGTTGAACACTTGCTCTTTATCGGTAAGTTATCAAACTACCTCTCTTCAGCAATTTGCAATTCTTTAAATTGGAAATAATTAATTTTTAAAAATCATCTCTCAAAACCAGAAAATATGTTAATATGCCCAATATGCCCTGGTAATTCCTAAAAACCCAATGACTCAAGTACCTATTCAATACAGAAGGTATCAGACAATTTTAATTTCATTCACCAAGTTGCTAATATATCTAGACACTGTACTAGATGCTGGAAATATGAAGATTAATAAAACAGAGAGGTGTGTTTTGGGGGATGGAGTGAAACAGTTTTAGCTAGCACAAACTGGAATCCTGGGTAGAAGCACAAAGGTCATGAGTGAGTGGTTGTATGAGAACCATGCAAAGAGACACAGAATCCGGAGCCTTTGAAAGGAATCTTTGAGGTATGATCTAAAGTTTACTTGCAATACGTATCATTATTTTTCCAGTTTTAGATAGTAAAGTAGAACAAGTAATAGTTTAGGAAATTAAAATCTCATCAGTGCCTATTTTCTTATAATTTGCTACCTTTTGCCACTGTTCCTCAGTTAAGAGTAACAATTGTCTTTGTAGTCAAGGTTGTGGGTGGGGTAGGTGCTGGAGGAAACGAATTCTGCAGTACTAAATTGCAGCCTATCAACCTAAAATGAAGACAGGCTTCCTGTTTCCAAAATCTGCTTCAGTTCCCATATTAATTGATATATATGCAGCTGCCAGTTTGGTCAAATCTGACAAATTTCCAACAGCAATAGTGACATTTGATTCTTTCACATAACAAGATGTGTACAGGGAGGTTAAACCAGATTTATTACATCAGTCTAACAATGTCCTCAAAGCCCACAACACTCCACTTTCCATTCTGCCATCTTCAGCATGATGCTCTTCCTTGGGCTTCTTACCACCTCATGGTTGCAAGGTGATTGGCACAACCTCAAATATGGCATCTTCATACCATCATCCCAAATAGGAAGAAAGAAGAGGACAAGCAGAAAATATGATTTCCTCTTACTAGGGAGGAAGAGCTTCCCCAGAAGTACTCCAGCAGACTTCTTATACCTCACTGGTCAGATCTGGGTCACATGGCCATCTGCAAGGGAGGCTGGGAAAGTGTATATCAAAAAGGAGAATGGGAGAGCCACGATGGGTTATGATCTGTTGTCATTCATCCCCTGGGACTGAAACTACTGGGGTTCTGGTAGCAAGAAAGACAACGGGGGATGAGTGGCAACAAATGGTGCCTGCCACAATCATTTGCTTGGTGCAGTCTTGGGTGAATTACTTAGCATCTGTTTTGGTCAGCTTGGGCTGGTATAATGAAATACCATAAGTTGGGTAACTTATAAGCAACATGAGCTTATTTCTAACAGTACTGAAAGCTGGGAAGTCCAAGATCAAGGCAGATTCAGTGTCTAGTGAGGGCTTCTTTCCTGGTTCATACATGGCACCTTCTTGCTGTGTCCTCACATGGTAGAAGGGGCTAGCTAGCTCTCCAGGTCTCTTTTATATGGGCACTAATCTCATTCATGAGAGCTATACCTTCATGACCTAATCATCTAGAAGCCCCCACCTCTTAACACTATCACATTAGTATTAGGTGTCAATATATAATTTTGGGGTGGGGAGGACACAAACATTCAGACCATAGCAGTATCTGTGCCTTGATTTCCATATCTGCAAAATTGAGATACTGATGAAACCTAACTCCTAGGCTTGGGATGAGAATTAAATGACATAATCCATGCCAAGTGTGAGTAAGTGTCAGGTACAAGGTCAACACTCATAATTTTAGCTACTAATAAAAAGAGACATGGCTGGGCTTGGTAGCTCACACCCGTAATCCCAGCACTTTGGGAGGCTAAGATGGGAGAATCATTTGAGACCAGAAGTTCAAGACCAGCCTGACCAACATAGCAAGACCCCAACTCTATTTTAAAATTTACAAAAAGTTTTAAAAGCCACTATATTTCCCAAAGTGCTTGATTTACACCAAATTCCTTAGATTCCCTGGATAGCAAAATGTGCAAAAACAGAATTTGAAAACATGACTTCCAACTCTCAGCAGATAATTCTTTCCATCGGACTTATGTCTCTAACATAGTTCAGATCCTTTTTATTCTTCTCTGTGCTATCCCCCAATCCTCTCCCTTTCTCCCATTCTCTTCTCTCCCTCTTCCCCACTTTTCTTTCACATCTACTCTTTTATCTCCTTTCCCCATACATGTTCTTTTTCTCTCTAAGGACCCCTTCCCCTTTTTTTCAGGCTGGGAAATTATCATTGCTTCACCTTCTGCTTGACTTAAAGGCTAAAAAGGATGCCAACCCTCACACAGGACTCTCCAAAGTCCCATGAAACAGTTATCCTCCGAGGACCAATGGGTGATATATTGAGAGCATGGTTAATTTATTCTGCATGTGCTAAAGCATAAGTAATTCACAAGCCAGGCAATAATAATGCACCTAACATGCATCAATTGTCTGATACACACGCCTCATTGCATTATTTTCTTTTTGCCATTTCACTCTCATAAAGGTCGGAAGGAAATCAGCCCCCCCCCCAAAAAATATTTAAATTTAGCCAAATGAATTTATCCACCATTTTTTTTAAAAGAGTAAGACAGAAATAGGACAAACAACCTAAAAAATGAGCTTTGTAAAAGAGATTTGCAAAATAATTATCCAGCAAGAAAGAACATTAGTTTATTATTCCAGGGGAAAAAAAGGCAGAACCAGGCTTCTATGAGAACGGTAAATGGAACACAGCAGGAAAGAAAAACAACAACAACTGGAGAATATGTGTGCTGTGACCTTTGGAGATGAGCAAGGAGAAAAATCAATGTAAAGAGAATTCACATACACACATTTAAAGCTATTCTGAGAGATCAGGAACATTTGTTTTGAAAAGGGAGGCTCTAGCTTCATTGTGCAATATTTTCTTTGCTTCTCATTAAAACAAATGGTGTGACTTCTAAGCGTTAGTAAAATCTCAGGTCTCTTTTCTTTTTTAAAATTGCCTTTAAATTAGCACAAGAGGCCGGGCGCGGTGGCTCAAGCCTGTAATCCCAGCACTTTGGGAGGCCGAGACGGGGGGATCACGAGGTCAGGAGATCGAGACCATCCTGGCTAACACAGTGAAACCCCGTCTCTACTAAAAAAAATACAAAAAACTAGCTGGGCGAGGTGGCGGGCGCCTGTAGTCCCAGCTACTGGGGAGGCTGTGGCAGGAGAATGGAGTAAACCTGGGAGGCGGAGCTTGTAGTGAGCTGAGATCCTGCCACTGCACTCCAGCCTGGGCCACAGAGAGAGACTCGGTCCCAAAAAAATAATAATAATAAAAATAAACTAGCACAAGAGGTAAGTGATTCCCACTTATATCTACTATAGAAAGGAAAAGGAATAGATGTGGAAGCTAAAACCAAGGTATATTAAAGCCACACACCTCGCCTCATTCACCCCTCTCCATTTTTTCACCTAAAGTTGAAAAAGCTCAGGGTGATGGTGTTATGCCCAGACCCACGATGTCCCAAAAGCAACCACCAGAGACCAGAGTCAAAGCCAAGCGGCAGGGT
>NW_016803514.1:196562-212718 GCF_001698545.2 Rhinopithecus bieti
GCCACGGAATACAGAGCCCCAGATGAGTACCGGAGGACGTCTCCCACCGGCCTCTACTGACTGTCCTATAGCGCATCCGCCAGGACTAGATCAGTCTCAAATACAGACCCCACGGGATTGTTCAGAGGCAGACAGACAACATACAGACTGAGCCGGCTTACTTACTTTTGCGATGACCCGTTGGCCTGGGGTCTCATGGGCTTAGGGGCAATCCCGGACGAGCCCCCAAATGTTATGCCCAGACCCACGATGTCCCAAAAGCAACCACCAGAGACCAGAGTCAAAGCCAAGCGGCAGGGTTCGCTTTATTTCGAGTTCGAACTCGGTTCTCTCCAGCTAGGCACTAGTTCCCAGGGAGAGACCCCGAGCTCGGGGTTTCAGCCGTTTTTATAGTCCGGCACAAACAAGTTACAGAGAATCTGGGGAATTTTACAGTTGTAAGTTTACAATTGGCTGACATTTAAAGTTATACATTAGTCAGTTGTTCATTGGTTCCCGCCCTTCGGCCATATCATAAACGGCCGTTCCCGCCCTTTGGCAAAACCACAAACGGCCGTGAGGCATTTAGGGACTTTCCACATAACCTTGTTGTTTCAACATTAAGGGGTGGGGGGTTTCTTGCCACCTCTGATTTCCAGTACTTTTCCACTTAGCATTTTTAGTTTTTCTCTTTCTATTACAATGGGGCTGGAAATGGGGGAAACAGCAGCAATGAGGGTCCTGCTTATCCTCATCTCCCCCAAAGGCAAGTGGAGTTGATGTGATGAATTCTCTAGGAGTCAGCTATACCTGGCATTCTCTACCTCTGCCCATCTGGAAAGCCTTAGCAGAAACCTCAAATGCCGATGAGGACCAGGAGGGTATAAACAAAGGCAACAGGGGCAAGTAAGAAAATATAAACTAAACCACTTGTTTTGAGACTAAATAGCAACAACAACAGCATAGGACTGCTGACTGAAGTATACAGTAACAATAAAGAATGAGGAAGGTATGTGTGTACTACATGGATTTTCCAGGATACATTGCTAATATTGTTAGGGAGGAAAAAACAAGGCACAGAGCAGGGAAGATAGTTTGCTGTCTTTTGTGTAAGAAGGGAAGGAAATTATACACACAGATATGTAATAAAACATCAAACAAAAAGAGACAAGTGGTTACCTAGAGGGGTCAGGAGGTGGAGAGGAAGGGAGGCAAGGTGGAGGGGATATGAATGAATATGGTAGATTTTCCTAATCATGTGTTTTATATAGTTTCGAATTTGAGCTATATGGCCCAAATTCAAATAATAGCTCAAACATGTTTTACCTGTTAAAAATTAAAATTTATTACAGGGAAAATTAAAGCAAACTAAATTTGAAATCAAACTGAAGCAAATTATCTTAACTGCATTACACATGGGTGACTTTCGAGTGACTTTGCAACACAGCACTTTTACTGTTTATCTTTTTTTTTTTTTTGAGACAGAGTGTCACTCTGTCGCCCAGGCTGGAGTCCAGTGGGGCGTTCTCAGATCACTGCAACCTGCCTTCCAGGTTCACGCAATTCTCCTGCCTCAGCCTCCCAGGTAGCTGGGACTATAGGCACATACCACCGTGCATGGCTCATTTTTGTATTTGTAGTAGAGGCAGGGTTTCTCCATGTTGGTCAGGCTGGTCTTGAACTCTTGATTTCAAGTGATTCACCCGCCTCAGCCTCCCAAAGTGGTGGGATTACAGGCGTGAACCACGGTGCCTGGTCTTACTGTTTATCTTTTTTTTTTTGAGACGGAGTCTCTCCCTGTCGCCCAGGCTGCAGTGCAATGATGTGATCTCGGCTCACTGCAAGCTCTGCCTCCCAGGTTCAAACGATTCTCCTCAGCCTCCTGAGTAGCTGGGACTACAGGCGCATGCTATCATGCCTGACTAATTTTTGTACTTTTAGTAGAGATGGGGTTTCACCATGTTGGCCAGGCTGGTCTCAAACTCCTGATCCGCCTGCCTTGGCCTCCCAAAGTGCAGGAATTACAGACGTTAGCCACCGCGCCTGGCCCAGCCTGGCCATTTTCTTGTGCCAAGAAAAACCCAGAGAATGATGGGGATATCTCAAAAGGACACAGGAGGAAGCCAGCTTGAAGAGCTCCCTCTGGCCAAATTTGGGTCAATTTGAATACCAAGATCAGTGACTGCAACTGATTATAAAAATTGAATAAGTAAAAATCAACATAGTCCATAGAACTGTTGAAAGAGAGACAAAAAAGCTAATTTGCAACCCTTGAAAGTGACTGTTGCAGCAACTCCTTATTCTGAAAATTAGCAAAGAGAAAGAATTAAGCACTTAGACTGCCTTTTTAAAAGGAAATGTAATTCATCCCCAATAGGTAAGAAGCTCTTCTTTACATAGATATGCTTGCAAATAAATAAAGGATAAATTAAAATTTAGAAAATTACCATGTTGCATTTATTAATTAAATAATCTACATAATTACATAAATATCAATGGATGCTAATACCATCAAATATAAGGTTACTATGGAACCGATTATTTACCAATTGCTGGCTACTTTCAAGGAAATTCCATACTTTTACAATGGAAGGACCTGTGTGTCATCACTGTAGCCAAGTGATCATATTTCATGTCACCATTGTGGGACAATCTGGCGTTAAGTGCCTCCTGATTGTTGCAATTTGAAGTACAAATCACCTATGCAGTATCCCTGCCAAAATAGCTAACCTAATTCCAATTCAGCCTCTAGACTGAAATTCCAGTTTACAGGAGAAATTGGGAGACAGTGGAGAGAACTAATATTACAAGAAAACAATCAGATAAATCCAGAATATGGCTTAATCTACCGAACTTTGTTTTGGACTCTTCTAAAAGTCAATGTCATGAAACAAAACAAACACACCAAAGTTTGAGGGACCGATCTTGTTTAACTTGCTTCACCAAACACAACAGGTAAAACTTGATTGGGTCTTGATTCAAAAAACAAAAGTGTAAAGGACCTTTTGAAGAGAAGAAAATGCTAACCTGAACAGGATATTAAACTTCAATATAAATAGGGAGCGATTGTTCATTCTCTTAGGTGTGATAATAATATTGTGATTATGTAAGAAAATGTCCATATTCTTAGGAGATGCAGAATAAAATATTTAGGGATAAAATTTCAAGGTATCTACTACTTAATTTCGAAAATCCAGATAGAAGTACATATAGATAAATGCAGAGTAATCAAATATGATAAAATGTTAATAATCATTGAATGAAAGTGTTTTCTTTTTTTTCTTGTCTTATATATTTTTTGTGTGGTTGTTGTGATGTTCTATTATATATTGTATGAGACATATAGAGACGTCGTATAAGCTTCACTTGTACCCAGGCTAGGAGTGCACAGTGAGATCCTAACGTATCGGACTGTCAGGCACTCACTCTACTCCGCTCTCCATGGGTATAGCGATTCACATAAGAATCAGTCCCTCAAGACTTGACATCATACTGAGTAGGGTCACAGGATTTAGGCATCAGAGATTATTGCGCACCCAAAGACTCAGAGCTAATTTTAGTAAATTTTTAGATAAAGGAAGAGATACTAGTGTAGACTCACTCATTGTCGTGATGTGCTGGGTCCACAATAGAACTAAGAGTCCTCAATCTCAGGTGATCCGCCGCTCAGCCCTACCGCACGGAACATAGTGCTGGGTTAATCAGGAGCGTTACACTCATCCACATGTAACCAGCACTGATTTTTTCTCATATATATATCCAAAGCCATGAGGTTCTAGATACATAAAGTTTTGTGAAGTAATGAATATTTTTACTAACACTACCATGCACTTTCTTTTTGCTTCCCTCGAACCACCTGAGTAGAGCTTCCCAAAACAACAAGGCAGTTGTGAAGGTTGAGGGACATGGAGGATCATTTGTCCCTACCCTAGAATGGAACCTAAAGAACAAGAGTATGGTCCAACTCAGTGAGTGCTGACTCCGACCAGCCTCCTTGAGGCATTGTTATTCTTCCCAGTAATAGAATGAGCTCTGAGTCAGAAAATCTGGATGCAGCAGTCTGCCTGTGTGACCTCAAGGCAGTCACTTGACATCCTCTGAGATGTATCTTCCTAATCAGTGAACAAGGGTAATACCACCTCTCACATAGTCATTATTAGATAAAGTTGAGAAAAATGTGTCAAAGGCTGGGACAGAACCGCACATAACCAAGAATCATCATAAATATTGATTCTTATTGCTCCTCTCCAGATCTCGCCTCCCTTTATTTTCTGCCTTTCTACAGTCACCCCCTTTCAGCATCCACTTCATATGGGCATGTATTTAAATGCCACATGCAGGATTAAATGCAAATGGGTTCCTGTTTCTCCTTGTGGGTGTTCTTGCCTGCCATTCTGATGTGAGCCATGCTAGTGCCACTCGCTGAGGAAGTGTCATTAATGCTGTTCAAGGCCTCACTGCTCCTGACACAAACAGAAGAAGGTGACTTCAGCCACATTATTACAAAATAAGACCCTTAAGAAAGCAGGAGTGGTTTAGGCTGGACCGTGTTCACGCCTGTAATCCACGAGCCACTTTTGGGATGGGGCAGATACGTTGAGGTCGGCGAGTTTGAGGACAAGACCTGACTAACTGGAGAAACTCTGTCTCCACTAAAAGTAGAAAATTACTGGGCGTGATGGCACATGCCTGTAATCCCAGCCGCTCGGGAGCGAGGCAGGAGAATCACTTGAACTGGGAGGCGGAGGTTGCACCATTGCAGCTCCCAGCCTAGGGCAACAATAGCCAACTCCATCTAAAAAAAAAAAAAAAAAAAAAGCAGGAGTGGTTTAAAAGCAGATTTTTTAAATAAACAAATACACAATGTTAGAAAAAATATATAAAACTAGAAATTATTTGTCATTTAGATGGGTATAGTGTACTGTGTGCTACAACTCATATACAGAAAGAACCAAAGACTCTTAAAGTAAAAACAATAATTTGTGGAGTATTTAATACCTATGAAGTAGTACACTAGGCACTTCATAGGTGTGATGAAATCAATCCTTATAGCAAATCTGTAAGGGAGGTATTCCCCTTTTGTACATGAGAACACTGAGGCTTAGAGAGGTTTGTCTAGTAAGTGCTTTATCTTGTAAGGTGTAGAATCACATTTGCATCTGGGTGCCCCTCCAAAGCTTGCATGTTTATTAACCAATAAGGTACATCAAGCTATAGAGTTAACCCTGCGCAGAAGAGGCTTTACAGAAATCACTGTGGTGACAATGGTCCAGCTGAACTCTTGTTATTTTTTTCAAACAATATCAGCCCAGAAATTCAGTCAAGGCTGTAAACTTATGGCGTAGTCCAGCCTCACTCACTGATTAGCTGAAACAGAATCTCCTTTCGATCACTCCCACCCTCAGAAGTGTGATCTGTTGTGAGTCTCCCAAACTTAAAATAACCAAGGGACCTTATGGCCTCCCAAGCAGTGGGATGCTTCCAACCAATCAATCCAAGACTGTGTGAGTGCTGGTGTCAAGGGCATTGTCCATTGCAGGATGTTGACAGTGAGTCTTCCGGCTGCCTCTGCTTAGTGCCTATATCAGTCACTTACTCAAGCAACCTTTGGGCTGAGCCCTGAGAGGGAACTCAGAAGTGCTTATCTGCAGCAGAACCCCCTCCAAGGGAGTAAACTTCTAGGTCACCTTGGGCCAATTCCACGGCTCTTTCTGTTTCTACTCCCCGGGTCTCACCAAATCAGAAAGTGGCTTTTGGCCCTCCTCTTCTCTGTGTACCTGGCTTCTGTCTGTCCTGGGTTTCAGTTTCAGTCCTTTCTGAAACTACCCCTTTCCTCTGCTGTGGCCACTGGCCTCCATGACCACAAAACATATGCTTTTTTCCACCAATAAGCCTGACTCAGGGTTTGTCTCAGCTTGAATCAGAGGCTCCTAATACTAGCAATTAGGAGTGAGGGCTTCAACATAGGAATTTGGGAGGACACCTTTAGTCTATAATACTGTGCCGGCACCACATCAGGGAAGTCTAATGATTCTCCATCTGCCATATTTGCCTCCCAAGCTGTGTACTCAAGGCCCAAGGGTGTCCTCCTTAGGAGCACCCTGCAGCTAAAGTCTGAAGTCTAGTCCCTCCTCAGAGCAGGGCCCAGTCCTGTACAGATCCCAGCAGGGTCCACAGTATACTCTCTCCTCCTGGACAGCTGGGGAAATCCCTTTTGTAATCCAGAGGGAGGCTTGCTCTCCTTCTCCTGTCCCCCAGGCCTCTGCCTCTTCCTCAAACTGTGTCCTCTTCCTTGGGTTTGGTTCTTGGACAACCAAACCCAAGAGAATCTAAAAACTCTTCTGCTACCCATCATGCCTTGGACCACTTCCTGAGGCAGTGAAACAAGAATGAGAAGTGGGCAAGGGTAGAGAACAGAAAACATTTTGGAAAAAAACATAAGTGAATGGTTCAGACTATCACTCAGCCACAATGTTATGCAAAGAACATCTGCTCAATACACAGTACGGCAGAGGAGGCTCCTCCTCTCTCACTGCCCCACGGCAGGGGCTTTGGGACTGGGGTCGGAAACTCAGGTCAAAGCCACCCCTGCTGCACACCACTTAATGCCCCAAACTCACCTTCCTTCAGGGAAAATACAGAATGTCTTTAAAAGAATCAGGTCAAAAAAAGTCGCTTTTCAGGCCAGGCATGGTGACTAACGCCTGTAATCCCAGCACTTTGGGAGGCCTAAGCAGGTGGATCACCTGAGTTTAAGAGTTCAAGACCAGTCTGGCTAACATGGTGAAACCCCATCTCTACTAAAAAATACAAAAATTTTTTATTTTTTAATAGGCATGGTGGTGGGCACCTGTAATCCCAGCTACTTGGGAGGCTGAGGCAGGGAGAATTGCTTTGACGCAGGAGACGGAGGTTGCAGTGAGCCGAATGGCGCCATTGCACTCCAGCCTTGGTGACAAAGCGAGACTCTGTCCCCCCCCCCAAAAAAAAATAAAAAGAAAAGAAAAAAGTTCCTTTTCAGGGAGTAACTGAAGTCGAATTATCTGACAGGTGGGGTTTTCAAAGTTCACACAAACATTGTTTCTAAAGTTTATACAAAAGCCTTATCTCTAGAGTATGAACACTATCAGGTGTTGAGAAAGGGTATAACTCTACTCATTTCCCTAAAATATCCCCAGAAACTATGGACTATAAGATAGCACATACTATAACCTATAATATTCAAAAGTGAGTCCGTTTCACTGAAATAAATGTAGCTCTTTCTTCACTTGGTCATGACTTCCCTATTTCAGACATTTGAGGCACAAAGGCCTGCTTCAGGCACTTGAACAGTTGGATTTTGATGCAGGTTTTGATGCTTGAATAAGAATGAAGAGACGCCCTTCAAAACTTCTCTCCTTTTGAGCTGCAGATTCTTTTCATTTCTGATTCTAAAAAGGATAGCCTGGTAAAATTGTTTATCAGTTGTGATCTAAACAGAATGTTGCTTGTCTTTGAGTCTAACCAACCTGTAGAGGTGTTCCCACACCCGCCCTCAGGGAACGAAAGTCCCAGAAAGACTGGCCTTCCACAGTGGACAACCCGAGGGCCCCTGGGGAAAGCCTCCTTCCACAAGCTGCTGGAGGCAGGGTCAGCAGTCGAGTGTCTCTGAGGGCTGCTCCCTGACCTTTATGTGGCCAGGAAGGATACAGATGCATGTGAATGAGATTGGGCAGTGCCTGCTGAATTCATTAAATCAATATTCTGTGCACATCCCACTTAATCAGCAGACATAGTCTGGTTCTGTGCATTTTGTGGATAGCTGAAGGATTTTTGTGGCAAATACTAAACATTGAGCAAAGTGGGCTTCTCTGAAACCAAGTAGGTTTTTGAGCTGCCTCTTTCTGCTTTCAGTTGATGTGAGCTCAGGAAATGGGAATTGATTTTATCCTAGGCAGAACTTAATTAGAGAGGAAGATTGTTGCCAAAACACCCCAAGCTTCATTTCAAAGTCAAATCAAAATGATTTTTGTATTAGTCACTGGTTCGGATTGCATAGATGCTCCAGGTTTGTATTTTAGCAGCACTGTATCAGAAAGTAGGTAGCCTTAACTATTCTTATCTTTAGAATCCGTTAAAATTTTCTTACCCACTTATTGTCAGATCCATGATAATAATCTGGAAGTTCCCAGATAAAGGTGAGGTAGGGAAAATAAAACCATCATGGGGAATGCTGGCAGAAATCACTGTAGGCTATAATTGAGAGAATAGAATTTAATAGACTGCACATGTTTGTTCTCTCCCATGCATGGCGAAGTTCTTTGGTTTTTGTTTTTTGTTTTGAGACGGAGTCTCACGCCGTTGCCTGGGCTGAAGTGCAGTGGTGCCATCTCAGCTCACTGCAACCTCTGCCTCCCGGGTTCAAGTGATTCTTCTGCCTCAGCTTCCCAAGTAGCTGGGATTACAGGCACCTCCCACTGCGTCCAGCTAATTTTTTGCATTTTTAGTAGAGACAGGGTTTCACGATGTTGGCCAGGCTGGTCTCAAACTCCTGACCTCATGATTATCCCGCGTTGGCCTCCCAAAGTGCTGAGATTACAGGTGTGAGCCACTGCGCCTGGCAGTGAAGTTTTAAAAGTCTGGGTCCAGCCTTGTCTAACATCATGGACTTGCCATTATAGCTGGTATTTATCAAGCCATTCCTAAACCAGGCTCTTTACATACAATTAATCCTCATAGAAAACCAGTAAGAGAAGCATAGTGTTACCTGTTTTACAGACAAGAAGACTGAGGTTCTAAGTGGTTAAGTGACCCATCCAAGGTAACAGCTAGCTAATGGCTGAGCTGCTACTGGAATCTGGATTTGCCCAACACTGGAGTCCATGACTGAAAATTTTCAAACTAGAGACTTCAGTTATATACGTAGGGCCAGGCGTGGTGGCTCATGCCTGTAATCCTAGCACTTTGGGAGGCCGAGGCAGGTGGATCACTTGAGGTCAGGAGTTCAAGACCAGCCTGGCCAACCTGGTGAAACCCCGCCTCTACTAAAAAATACAGAAATTAGCTGTGCATGGTGGTGTGTTCCTATAATCCCAGCCACTCAGGAGGCTGAGGCAGGAAGAATTGCTTGAACCCAGGAGGCGGAGGTTGCTGCAGTGAGCTGAGATTGTGCCATTGCACTCCAGCCTGGGCAACAGAGTGAGACCCCGCCTCAAAAAAAAAAAAAAGTTATATACTGTAGTTAACTTAAGACCAATTGATTTAACCTTCATTTGTTAAAAGTGTAGAGGAAAAGCTGTCATTAATACTGAAAATACCAACAACTATCATTTTTGGGGTACCTTCTTTGTGTCAGAAATATTGCTAGGCACCTACATTCTTATTTCATTTAAACCACAAAACATCCCTATATATTGTACATGTTTATAAATGACGACAAAACTCAGAGAGGTTCACTTTTATGGAGCAGTTCAGGGTATACTGGGTCCCACATAGGAAGATTAGTATGGATCCAAGTTTAGGGTAAAGCTGATATATAAAAATAATAAAATCATAGAATTTTAGAGCCAAAAGGGATAGTCAAAATGATAAAGTCTAACTTTCTTACTTTTACATGTGGGAAAACTTAGGTTTAGACCCCTGCCTCCCCAAAACTACACACCAAATCCAAGACTGGAATACAGGCTCAATTCAATGAATCAATTTTGTCTTGAGTTCCTACTATGTGCCATACATGACCATGTCTCTATCTCCCAAACTCAGGGCATTTTTCTGTCAGATGTCATGCCACAGGAAGGACAAGGATGGGGACTGTGCAGCCAGGACATTCAATGTAAGTTATGGGACTGACCACAGTTACGGACAAAAATGTTCAACCTGCTCTGAGGCAAGAGGGGAGGAGCCAGAGCCGGAGCATCAGGTATAACTTGATCCTAAATGTGAATGTTGAAACTACCATTTTGAATTACTTTTGGAGTGGCTTGTCTTCCATGAAGTGAAGTCCAAGCTTTTTGATTTGATCCTCACTGAACCCTAGGATGATTTATTTTAATGCAGCTAATAAGAATAATGAGAAACATCTGTTTCTATAACAAAGGGCCATATTCATCATGTTAGTGACTTGTGAACTGCTATGAGTATTTATGAAGATAAGAGCAGGCCATGTTGTGCGTAAGGCAGGCACATGTGCAGCTTCCTTTTGACTTCAAGGGTATGAGACCTCTCTGTCTTTCCAAGCCGAAAGCATGAGCTCCTGAAGCAATTTGTTTATGAGACTCTTTTGACTCTACTCTAAACATTGGCACATAATTCCAAAAATTATATTGAATGAAAAAACAAGTATGACTGAGAAAAAGTGAGCTCAATGAGTTCAGAGGCTATGCAAGGTTATATGACTAATTAGTGGGAACCACGGACTTGAGGCCTCCATCTAATTTCTATTTCATTCTCCCAATTTGCCTTTTTGGAATCTTTCACCACTATCAAATAGGATAGTAATAGTGTGCCTTCCTTTTCTCCAGATAAGAATGTCAGCAAAATGTCTTGCAATAGTTGAAGAAGCAAATGTAAAGTCAGTGTGTAGAAAAGCAGGCATTATCTCAAGCAGCATATCTCTAAAAGTATAACAGGTTGAAGAATGATATTTCTAAAATTTTTCAACTTGACATTAGAAATATCCCTTCCATATGCAAAAATGCCATAATAAATCTATTTGTTAGGATACATGAAAAACGAGATTTGAATGGCCTACCTTCTTTGGTCAGTTAAACGCAATGGCTCTTAGCCAGCCTAATCTAACTCTGTGTTCACAAGCCTATTTCCTGCATTAGTTAAAAATATGACTGTCTTTTTTTTTTTTTTTTTTTTTTTTTTTGAGATGGAGTCTCACTCTGTCACCCAGGCTGGAGTGCAGTGGCCGGATCTCAGCTCACTGCAAGCTCTGCCTCCCAGGTTCATGCCATTCTCCTGCCTCAGCCTCCCGAGTAGCTGGGGCCATAGGCGCCCGCCGCCTCGCCTGGCTAGTTTTCTGTATTTTTTAGTAGAGACGGGGTTTCACCATGTTAGCCAGGATGGTCTCGATCTCCTGACCTTGTTATCCGCCCGTCTCGGCCTCCCAAAGTTCTGGAATTACAGGCTTGAGCCACCGCGCCCGGCCAACTGTCTTTATAATAAAGGTAACCAGGCTGAAGCAGGACTGATTCGGTGTTTTGGAATCCTGACAACTAATGGAAATATAGCTATGTATTGCTTGGATCAGTATGGCTATTGTATCTACTGTGTATGAATAAATACAAATTGCCACTGGATAAGAACTATGGCAGTACTTCTTTTGAACTCAGAACTGTCTGAGCTCAACAGAACAAGCCTGTAATCCCAGTACTTTGGGCGTAAACCCGGGAGGCGGAGCTTGCAGTGAGCTGAGATCCGGCCACTGCACTCCAGCCTGGGCGACAGAGCGAGACTCCGTCTCAAAAAAAAAAAAGAACTCAGATAGTTCTATTGACTTACCCATGCTGTGGGGCTGGGGATGAGTGATGCCAGACACACAAGGAGCTGAGGAATGAAAGAAAGATACTTCTCTAATTGAGAGAGCCCCCTGTCAGCAGGGAAGAGGGCAGGGCTGGTGCAGGTCAGGACCCTGAGTCTGGAAAGATAGGGTACATTCTTGGATCAAAGCCAGCATCAGGCATGATCATTCCGCCTTTTCCAGTCAAACTCATCTGGAGGTTTGTCTAATAGATAGGCAAACATAGATCTTTCAAATAGTACATTCTTACTTCCCTTTACATACATTTTCCTCTTAAGAAAATTTCATGGCCGGGCGCGGTGGCTCAAGCCTGTAATCCCAGCACTTTGGGAGGCCGAGAGGGGCCCATCACGAGGTCAGGAGATCGAGACCATCCTGGCTAACACGGTGAAACCCCATCTCGACTAAAAAATACAAAAATCTAGCCAGGCGAGGTGGTGGGCCCCTGTAGTCCCAGCTACTCGGGAAGCTGAGGCAGGAGAATGGCGTAAACCCGGGAGGCGGAGCTTGCAGTGAGCTGAGATCCGGCCACTGCACTCCAGCCCGGGCGACAGAGTGAGACTCCGGCTCAAAAAAAAAAAAAAAAAAAAAAAAAAAAAATTTGATTTTGCAGCCAATGATACCTAATTACTTTGACTATCAGCACACCAGCCTCAAATACATATCTCAGTGTCCAATGTCATGCATGGAAAAGGAGCTTATCACACAAGGGAAAATTCTGTTGCTTACCAATGAGGAGGCACCTCTAACACCAACAGTCAATGTATGTTTAGTGTAAATGATCAACTTTAATCTCCCCCCTGCCTGGTTGCAGTTCTGCTGTGAGGCAATGTGTTAAGACCATGGAGTGCTACACCCACAGCCTCCCCAGCAATTTTGCAGGGTGTGGAAGGATTAGTTTTGCCACATTGTTAGTATAGAGCTCTGCATTTCAGCATTCTGTGGGGGCAGTGTACTCTTGCTAGGCATGAGACAATCACTTGGGCAACTTAATTGCATAGTTACCAACTGTGTCCTATATCTAATGAATCAAAATTGGTGGTAAGGGGAATGAAGCAGGTGGGACACATGTAGTTTCAAAAAACATTCCAGGGGGTTCTCATCCATAGGCAGGATGAGAAGCCAGCTTCCTGGGTTGAAGTCTGAAAAACATGCAACAAAGATTTCATCTGTCACTTTTGCCTCTGAATAATAATTGCTGAGGCATTCTAGGAATCTTTATAAAACTATAATGCCCCATGTTACTGCCCTCAGCTGAATTGTAATCTTTTTGGAGGAAGTTCTGCGTCCTATTAAGTCAGAACTTCTTGGAACAGCTACCATGTGCCAAGCCCTTTGTACAACACAGTGGGTTAAACATGTTTCTTGTCTACAGAAAGCTAATGCTGAATCTACACTGTGGAAAATAGCACTTTCATATATGAACAATTAGATAGGAATCTAGATTAAAGGAGCCAGATGTACTGAAGGGATGATCCTGGTACATCTTGGTCCAGGTGCTATTGGGGACTGTCCCTCTAGGAGGCCAGGGAGGCCTCTCCTGCTACTTCTCTTCCTCCCAATTGAAGAAACATCTGAGGGTGCTGATATGGTTTGGCTCTGTATCCCCACCCAAGTCTCATGTTAAACTGTAATCCTCAATGTTGGAGGAGGTGATTGGATCATGGGGGCTGACTACCACCTTGCGGTTTTCATGATAGTGAGTGAGTTCTCTCAAGACCTGGTTGTCTAAAAGTGTGTAGCACTTTCCCCTTAGCTCTCTTCCTCCTGTTCCTGACATGTAAGATGTGCCTGCTTCCCCTTCACCTTCCTCCATGATTGTGAGTTTCCTGAGGAACCATGAGCTGATTAAACCTCTTTTCTTTTTCTTATTTTGAGATGGAGTCTCCCTCTGTCATCCAGGCTGGAGTGCAATGGAGCGATCTCGGCTCACTGCCACCTCCATCTCCTGAGGTTCAAGCAATTCTCCTGCCTCAGTCTCTGGAGTAGCTGGGATTACAGATGCCCACCACCATGCCCGACTAATTTTTGTATATTTGGTAGAGACGGGGTTTCACCATGTTGGCCAGGCTGGTCTTGAACTCCTGACCTCAGGTGATCTGCCCGCCTCAGCCTCCCAAAGTGCTGGGATTACAGTCATGAGCCACTGTACCTAGCCTCTTTTCTTTATAAATTACCCCGTCTCAAGTAGTTATAGCAACACGAGAACAGACTAATATAGGCGCAGTGCATCTGCAGTGGGTACGGCTGTCCCCATAAGATTAGGATGTGGCAGCACGGAAGGGAAGAATTGAAGAAAGGCTGGAACATCTAAGAAGGCCATAGATCTATGGGGTAAGTACGCAATAGGACTGTAGGTTAAAAGAAGGGAGGGAGATGGTGATAATGAAAATAGAAGAAAAGGAAGTAACAAGAGCCCAGAATTCTGCCTTCTGCCTGGTACATTGGGAGCTCAGCATGTGTGGTTTCCCCATCTGTGCGTTTTGAGTGTAATAGTCCGGGGCTCTGCTTTCCATCCCTGGATCTGGCCACTACACTGCTAGTTTTCTTATTTGTTCATTCTCTATTGCAAGGGTGTGGTTTTGAAGCTACAGGGAATCAGTGGGAGATAGGTAGCTCCAAACTGCAGAAAATTGTAGGACCAGCTGAACCAAACTACATTCACTGAAATCACAATGACCTCGGAAGCAACCAAGGCTTATGTGGGAAAGGATAAGTTGTGAAACAGGTTATTTATATTCTCATAAAACCATTGCTGGGGGAAAAGGCGAATGGGGTTCTGGTAGTAAAGTCAGCAGCAACATCCCTTAAAAGGTCTGAAGAATTCTAAAAATGTACTGGGAGGAGTGTTTCTATTCTAATAAAGAAGCAAAGTGTGTTTTCCTTTTAAACAACCAGGAGAAAAATATTTATGTCTGTCTCAAAACTGGAGCCCAAAGTTTAGTTTTGAAAATAATGAATGTCTAAAGCTGAAATTGTTTTCTAAAAAAAAAAAGAAAGAAAGAATGCACTGGTAGGTAATAGCATTACTCATACAATGTATATTATTAGCAGGACTTTCCATCCAGATCTTAGTGTATGAATAAATTCCAAAAGTTGTTAATTTACATAAACTCACCTGAAAAAGGAAATTATCCTGAATTTACATGACAAAAAATATTGTGTCAAGTAGGAATGTGGGTTTTTTATTTCTAAAATGGCAAAGATCAAATTTCCTCGACACAGTAAACTGTGACATTTTAACCAAAAAGCATGTGGCTTCTAAAGGGTGTGCCAGCCAGTCAGGCAGGCACCAAGGTCTCAACAGTTTTTCTGAGGTACCTGTGTTAGTCCCAGTTGTAACTACCCAGCAGTGTTTACCATAGTACGAGAAATTTAATGTAAGCATAGTTGAATAATCTAAATTCTTCCAGGAATGGTATCTAACTCTCAATATGGAGAAAATACATTTTTCAGAGGCATGAGAATACAAAAGAAGGTAGCTATAGGTGTGTTTATGACTAAGAAGAGTTAGTCAGGCATGCCCCACTACCCCAAACCTATGCATCTCATATAAGTATTGCCCTAAGACTTCAGGCATTCACAAAGCCTAAGCAGGGCCAACTAGTCCTTTTCTGCTGGATGCCTTGCAATTCCCACCAGAGATCAACAGGGTACCAGGTGGCTTGGGAGCGCTTCCTTAGTCAGTCACTTCGTCTGGCCATGTCCCACCTCTGGAAAGAACCCTTTTGCCCCTTAGTGTCAGTTTCCCAACTTGCAGAGCCAGGTTTAGATGACTAATCTACTAGTACTGTAAAATTTCTGTCAGGCCTCTGAGCCCAAACCAAGCCATCGCATCCCCTGTGACATGCACGTATATGCCCAGATGGCCTGAAGTAACTGAAGAATCACAAAAGAAGTGCAAATGCCCTGCCCCACCTTAACTGCTTTATTCGGACCTTGTATCTTCCGTTTAGTTTCTCAATTCATCCAAAACCGTATCCAAGCCATCACCAATCATTCTATACAACAAATGTTTCTTCTAACAACCCCACAATATCACCCCTTACCACAAAATCTTCCTTCAGCTTAATCTCTCCCACTCTAGGTTCCCACGCTGCCCCTAATCCCGCTTGAAGCAGCCCTGAGAAACATCACCCATTCTCTCTCCATACCACCCCCCAAAATATTTTCGCTGCCCCAACACTTCACGCTATTTTGTTTTATTTTTCTTAATAATATAAGAAGGCAGGAATGTCAGGCCTCTGAGCCCAAGCCAGGCCACAGCATCCCCTGTGACTTGCACTTATACGCCCAGATGACCTGAAGTAACTGAAGAATCACAAAAGAAGTGCAAATGCCCTGCCTCGCCTTAACCGATGACATTCCACCACAAAAGAAGTGAAAATGGCCAGTTCTTTCCTTAAGCGATGATATTATCTTGTGAAATTCCTTTTCCTGGCTCATCCTGGCTCAAAAAGCTCCCCTACTGAGCACCTTGTGACCCCTACTCCTGCCCGCCAGAGAACAACCCCCCTTTGACTGTAATTTTCCTTTACCTACCCAAATCCTATAAAATGGCCCCACCCTTATCTCCCTTCGCTGACTCTCTTTTCGGATTCAGCCCGCCTGCACCCAGGTGATTAAAAAGCTTTATTGCTCACACAAAGCCTGTTTGGTGGTCTCTTCACA
>NW_016803514.1:215496-235818 GCF_001698545.2 Rhinopithecus bieti
AAAAAAAAAAAAAAAAAAGAAAAAGAAAGCATGTATCAACTGCTGTGACACTGCCTAGTTATAAATTAAATAAAAACAATAGCCTCTCAAGGATTAAAAATCAGGGCAATTGCAGTTCTTCAGATATTTCTTGATACCCTCAAAGGAAATTGTTCTTGCATCCTAGAAAGCTTCTCCTAGAGGTAGATATAAAGAACAGTTGTGCGGTGTTTTATTTTTACTTAGAGTCACCCTTTTAAAAAATAATAAAAATAACTGGTTTCACTGTAAGGTCCATTTTAATTTTTAGCTGGTTACTAGGTTATATAACCCTTTGGTGTAGGGTAGGCAAGAACACAGATGGTACAGTGTTTCCATAGCAACAGCACTTAGACTTGTTTTCTGCCTGTCAGTTTTTTTCAACGTCATATTCCTTTTAAGCAGAAGCTCTCTGTCACTCACCCTTCTCCCTCTCCCATTTTTCCTCCTTTTCTGCCTCTCCTCTTGCAATCTCCTCTTCTAACCAGTCTGTCTCAGAAGACTAGAAAAGAATAAAGACATTTCAGAAAACTTTCTTCTGGGTTTTCAGTCTTTAAATTATTCAAAGTTTAAATATGACTCTGAATAAACTATGTTTCCAACATAAAACTGTATTACTTACATGTCTTTTACTTACATAGGAGTATGAGGCAATTATAAGGCTGAAAGTCACCAAAATGAGACCATTTTTCTTAACCTTAAGATCACATAAGCCCAAATAGGTAGGCATGTATCCTTAAGGATTCCTGGAACAGATTCTGATACTTCTTTAGGTAAAACTAACTTTAGCCACTCTCACATGAAGTGCCTTCCTTGACTCTATCTTGGTGGGCTCTTACTTAAGCATAGTAATTACAAATCTGGAGCCTGCATTCCAATTTGCCCCTCTGTAACGTTCCTAAGCAGATTATCTGACAAGCGCACTTTGGATTTCTGCACTTGAAGATCAGATTTTTTGTTCTCCCTGAATCTTATCTATGGGCAGAAACTACATTTTATCTCTTGTTTTCAGAATGTCACCCCCTCAGGGAAGTCTTCCTGGACCCTGGTTATTCTCTTAGCTCCCTGTACACTCCTATAATTGTAAATTATATATTTTTTATTTGATGACTTGTTTATTCTCTGTCTCATCCAGTAGACTCTAAAGTCTATGAGGGCACAGACCATTTTTAAAATGTTTAATATTGTGTTCCTAGTATTTTATAAACAATTTGGCCCATTGTAAGCATTAAAGAGATTTTCAAATGAATGAATGTTTCCTTTTTGATAAACTCATTTTAGAATTTTGTTGCAAAATAAAACCGAATTGGTTTTTTAAATTCGAATGTTGGTATGGTTTCTGTTTCCCTTTTTACTTTGGAGGCTAGGAAGCTCAGAGCTAAAGCTATTGTTCAGTGTAGCTACTAAGCTAGCATATTTGTTTCCTGTTTTTTTTTGGGGGGGGTGGGGAACTTGATTTTTTTCTTTACTATTGTAGTTGCATTTTTTAAGCCATCTAAACTACTTCTTAAAAGCAAGCAATGCATAATAAATAAAATAAATATAAGAGCCTTCATAGTAAAATGAATTTTCAGGGATTCCCCCAGAGAGAATGATGTATATTATGAGAGGTTAACTCTGTTAAATATGGACATGAATGGTGACCAAATAAACTTTAAGTGGTAGGAAATTAAAAGGGTTTTTTCCTCTTTAGCTGAACCAACTGAAGAATGTATCAAGTGAGAATAAGTATGTATTATACATTAAACTGATCACATTTACCAACAAAATTGTTTAACTTTGTTTTAAAGACTGAAATCCACTTGAATTGCTGAAGCATTACTTTACTAGATTAAAAATACATATTTCTGCAGACATACTTAAAAGTCCTTCTCACCAGGCAAGGTTGCTCACGCCTGTAATCCCAGCACTTTGGGAGGCCAAGGCAGGTGGATCACTTGAGTCCAGGAGCGGGAGACCAGCCAGGGCAACATGGTGAAACCCTGTCTCTACAAAAACATTTTTTAAAAAAATTTAGCTGGGTGTGGTGGTGCATGCCCATAGTCCCAGCTACTTGGGAGGCTGAGGCAGGAGGATCACCTGAGCCTGGGGACATCAAGGCTGCAGTGAGCCATGATTGTGCTGCTGCCCTCCAGCCTAGGGCACAGAATAAGATTTAGTTTCCAAAAACAAAAAACTCCTTCCATCTGTGGTCTGTAGCGTTCCCTGCTGCCTTTTATAAGGAAGAAAACTTGTATAAAAATCATGATTCATGGGTTTAACCACTTTAGGTAAACAGTGCCGCCAGATGATCCTGGTTTGCAGACTCAGGACATGAAATCCTTCAACTGACACTGTGATTTGTTTAGAGTTGATGGTGAGAAAAGAGAGAGAGCTTGAGGGGGGACTCCTGAGATGATTTTAAGTATCACGGCTAGAAAAGGAAGCTGTAGTGAGGGAGTAAATCAATGACATCAGTGTCACCTGGGAAGATGGTGCGACAGTGAGGATTTATTAATAGAAAGGGCAACTGGGTAAATGTCACACTTAAAAAATAAATGATTTAGTGGCAAAAGAAGCTGGGAACCTACTTCAGGTGAAAGAAAGAAGTGCTTTTCTCAGCAGTAAGGAAGATAGACAGTGTCTATATTCTGTGCCTAAATGGACGGGAATGAAAATGAGAAGAATCAGTTTGGTTTTCTCCCAGCTTCCAGGTGAGCTGGTGGGGGCTGGTTAATGTGGATAATGCAGGTTCTGAACCAGATTGAGGATGGAGCGTCCAGTGGCTTCCTCTGTCCCTATGCCTGGTTCTGTGGGGCAGGAGACTGTAGTGAGGGGCAAGTGGAGACTAATCTGCCTTGTGCCTACTGTGACTTTTTCCTCTCTGCAGAGCAAGGGGCAGAGTGTTCTTCACCACACAGAGTCACGTGCTGTACCTGGAAAACACTCAACTGTCAAGCCGCCATTTTGCCCTACCTTCACTTTCTTTCTATGAATCTGGGCTCATGGCTAAGCTAATAATAGGGTGCGTTGCTTTTCAGGAGTTAAATATTGCGGGTGAATGGCAATTATCTGGGCCAGTGGCATGAGAGTTAAAAAATTTTTAAAAGGCCGGGCACGGTGGCTCAAGCCTGTAATCCCAGCACTTTGGGAGGCCGAGACGGGCGGATCACGAGGTCAGGAGATCAAGACCATCCTGCCTAACTCGGTGAAACCTGTCTCTACTAAAAAATACAAAAAACTAGCTGGGAGAGGTGGCGGGTGCCTGTAGTCCCAGCTACTTGGGAGGCTGAGGCAGGAGAATGGCATAAACCTGGGAGGTGGAGCTTGCAGTGAGCTGAGATCCGGCCACTGCACTCCAGCCTGGGGACAGAGCGAGACTCCGTCTCAAAAAAAAAAAAAAAAAAAAAAAAAAAAAAAAAAAATGTAAACGACAGTTGTAGGTAAAGAAAGGCAGATTCATTAGTGAAAGTAAGAAAATATGTTGCAAGGTTGCAATGGGCAGAATCAGCACAAGAGGAGCTGACTGCAAAGAAACCAAGGCTTGCTGGGGATTTTATAGAATAGTGCTTGTGCTGAGGAGAGCTTTCAGCAGTACTAATAGTGCCAAGGTTGCAGTGAGCTAACTTGCAGGTGTCTGGTGATAAGATGGGTGCAGGACGACAGTGAGTTATTTGCTGAGGAGGGCCATGTGTCCTGGGCCGTGAAGAAAGGCGGACATAGCCTATCTGCTTTCTCTTTTTGCTTTCTCCTCAGTCCCACCAGCCTAACTCCTTTTCCCTAATTAGGACTCCATACTAAGTAATCATACCCATATTTCCTGTGGATTCTGAACCAACTAAGTGAAAACAAAAGCTGGTGTGTAAAGAGTATTTGGTTTGTTGTGGTGGTGTTTCTTTCTAGCCATTGCCCCGCTTGAATAGCATTCAATTTCTATTTGCAGAATGTCCTCTCCCCTGTTGTAGGCAGTTTTGATGGAACAATTAATGAGGTGTCTTCCCTGTCCTAGCCAGTTGAATCTCTTCCACAGCTGACAGACATTTGGGTTGTACTCAGTGTTTTGCTGTCATTAAAAGAGCTGCTATAGGGCAGATCACCTGAGGCCAGTAGTTCGAGACCAGTCTGGCCAACATGGTGAAACGATGTCTCTACTAAAAATACAAAAATTAGCCAGGCATGGCAGCAGGCGCCTGTAATCCCAGCTACTGGGGAGGCAGGAGAATCCCTTGACCCGGGAGGTGGAGGCTTCAGTGAGCTGATATCGTGCCACCGCATTCCAGCCTGGGTGACAAGAGCGAGACTCCGTCTCAAAAAAAAAAAAAAACACAGATCTGTTATAAATATTATTACATGTCTCTTCATGTTTAGTGCAAGAGAGGGTATTTGCTGAGTCACAGAGTATACAAGTTGTTACTAAAGTATTTTCCATAGTGGTGTTTCTAATTTGCACTTCCCTAAGAAGTGGATGAGAGTTCTCATTGTTCTGTGATCATGCTAACACTTAGTATTTTCCAAAATCTTAATTGTCCCCACCTGGCTACAGTAAAATAATACATCATTGTTTTTAATTTGCATTTATCTGATATTGAATGAGGTTGAGCACTTTTTATTTTTTATTTTTTATAACTTCATTAAGATATAATTAATCTACCTTATAATTCACTCATTTCAAGTATACAGTTCAATGGCTTTTAGTTTATGCAGAGCTGTGCAACCATCACAAACAATTTTAGGCCGGGCGCGGTGGCTCAAGCCTGTAATCCCCCAGCCACGTTTGGCAGGCCGAGCGGGCGGATCATGAGGTCCAGGAGATCGAGACCATCCTGGCTACACAGTGAAACCCCGTCGCTCCTACTAAAAACTACAAAAAACTGCCGGGCGAGGGTGGCGGCGCCCCGTAGCCCAGCTACCGGGAGCTGAGGCAGAGACATGGCGTGAACCCCGGGAGGCGGAGCTTGCAGTGAGCGGATCTGGCCCCACAGCACTCCAGCCTGGGTGACAGAGGAAACGTGCCGTCTCAAAAAAAAAAAAAAAAAAAAAAACAAAAAAAAAAAAAAAAAAAAAAAATTTTTAAATATTTTCTGTCACCGCCCAAAAGCAAACTGGTACCGCATTAGCAGTTGATTTCTCAGTCCCCCTCAAGTCCTTCTGCCCTGCGATGACTTTAGTCGTCTCTATTAGATACTTACCTGTGGACATTTCCCTATAACTGGAATCAATACTCAGATATGATTGTTTGCTAAATGGCTCCTTAACTTAACCATCAAAATTTTTAAGGTTTATTCGTGTTTTAGCACATACCATTACTTCCTTCCTCTTTACTCTGAATAATCTTCCATTGTACAGGATATCGTCCATTTTATTTATCCCATGCATCATTTGAATGTTGTAAAGAAATACCACATATAGATTGTTTCTTCCCTTTAGCTATAATTGAATAATGTTGCCATGAACTTCATGTACAATATTTTGTGTGGATACTATATTTTATGTCCTCTGGGCTATATACTTAGGAGTGGAATTCGAGTCAGTAGTCATGAATCTATGTTTAACCTTTCGGGAACTCCAGACATTTTCCAAAGTCACTGCACCCACTTCAATATACCCACCAGTGGGTCATGAGGGCTTCAGTTCTCCCATATCTTCACCAATTTATCTGCTTTTGATTAAGTAACTTCCATGTGAAGTGCATAGCTCAGTTTTGTTTTGATGTTGCATTTCCTTTATGGCCTAGTGAATGTTGAAGCATCCTTTTATGTATGATTATAGATCCATTTGTAACATCTTCTTTGGAAATATGCCTATTCAGATCCTTTGCCCATTTTTTAAATTGGTTGTCCTTATTGTCAAATAGTAAGGAGTTGTAATATTCCTACATACATGTCTCATCAGGATATAGAATTACAAACATTTTCTGCCCATATTGGGTGGTTGTCTACACTTTCTTGATGGTATTCTTTGAAAGACAGAAGTTTTTAAATTTCCGAGGATGGTCAATTTATCTCTTCTCTTCCTGCGGTGCTTGCCTTTTGGTATTGTAATCTAAGAAATCCATTGACATCTTCAAGTCAAATGAAGATTTTTGCTTATGTTTTCTTTCTAGAATTCTTATAATTTCAGCCTCAGGTTAGATTGATTTTGACTTAAATTTTGTATATAGTGTTAGTATGAACTTCATTCTTCCTGCACATGGATCTCCAGTTGTCCCAGCACCGGTTTCTTGAAAAGACCCATTTTTTCTTGTTAATTATCTTAGTACACTTTTTGAAAATCAATTGACCTAAACTGAGGACCTTATTTCTGGACTCTCAATCCCATCCTAAAACCGATCGTATGTCTTTCTTTCACCTCCTCCTCCTCCTCTTCCTCAACTTCCTTCCTTCCTTCCCTCCTCCTTCTTCCTTCCTCCTCTTCACACCTCCCTTCCTCTTCCTCCTTCCCCTCCCTCCCTCCCTCCCTTCCTTCCTTCCTTCTTTCCTTCCTTTCTTCTTCTTCTTTTTTTTTTTAACAGGTTTGCTCTGTGCCCAGGCTGGATCGCAGTGGTGTGATCTTGGCTCACTGCAACCTCCACTTACCTGGTTCAAGCAATTCTTGTGCCTCAGCTTTCCAAGAAGCTGGGATTATAGGTGCCCACCACCATGCCTGACTAATTTTTGTATTTTTAATAAAGATGGGGTTTCGCCATGTTGGCTAGGCTGGTCTCAAATTCCTGACCTCAGGTGATCCACCCACCTTGGCCTCCCAAAGTTCTGGGATTACAGACAAGAGACACTGCGCCTGGCCTATATGTTTTTCTTTATGCCAGTACCAAACTGTTTTGACTACTGCAGCATTGTAGTAAGTTTTGTAATTGGGAGGTATGAATTTTCCAGATTTCCATTTTCATCTGGAATCTTCTTTTTCAAGATTGTTTTGACTATCCAAGGTCCTTTGAACTTCCATATGAATTTTAGGTTCAGCTTGTCAATTTCTGTAAAGAAACCAGCTGGAATTTTGATAAGGATTGCATTGAATCTGTAAATCAATTTGGGGAATACAGTCTGCTCCCTTTACAATATTAAGTCTTCCATTCTGTGAACACAGAATGTCTTTTCTTTTATTTAGGTATTCTTTAATGTTTTTCAATAAGGTTTTGTGGCACATTGCAATGGTCCATGCCTTTGGGAGTTCAAGGTGGGAGGATTGCTTGAGCCCAGGAGTTCAAGACCAGCCTGGGCAATATAGTGAGAACCCATCTGTACAAAAACATTTTTTTTTTTTTTTTTTTGAGGCGGAGTCTCGCTCTGTCGCCCAGGCTGGAGTGCAGTGACGCAATCTCGGCTCACTGCAAGCTCCGCCTCCCGGGTTCACGCCATTCTCCTGCCTCAGCCTCCTGAGTAGCTGGGACTACAGGCGCCCGCCACCGTGGCCGGCTAATTTTTTGTATTTTAATAGAGACGGGGTTTCACCGTGGTCTCGATCTCCTGACCTTGTGATTCGCCCGCCTCGGCCTCCCAAAGTGCTGGGATTACAGGCGTGAGCCACCGCGCCCGGCACAAAAACATTTTTTAACACATCAGCATAGTGGCACATGCCTGTAGTCCCAGCTACTTGGAGGTGCTGAGGTGGGAGGATCGTTTGAGCCTAGCAAGTCGAAGCTGCAGTAATCCGTGATCACACCACTGCACTCTAGCCTGGGTGACAGAGTGAGATCTTGGCCACCTTTCTGCCAAAAAACCCCCCAAGGTTTTGTAATATCAGAGTATAAATTTTGTACTTCTATTAATGTACAAGTATTTTCATCTTAAATATTTTGTTCTTTTGATGCTATTTTAAATGGAATTGTTCACATAATTTTATTTTGTTTGTTTATTGTTACTATCTATAAATACAGTTGATTTTTGTATGTTGATCTGTGTCCTGCAACCTAGCTGAACTCACTTATTATTAGTTCTAATAGTTTTTTAGTGGAACCCGTAGGATTTTCTAAATACAAGATTATGTCATCTGCAAATAGAGGTAGTTTTACTTCTTCCTTTTCGAACTGGATGCCTTTTATTTTATTTTCTTGCCTAACTGACCTGGCTAGAACATCCGGCACAAAGTTAAATAGAAGTAGCAAAAACAGACATTCTTTTCTTGTTCCTGATGTTAAGGAGAATACAACCAATCGTTTACCATTAAGTATGACAAAAGCTGTTTTTCACAGATGCCCTTAATCAGATTGAGGAATTTCCCTTCTACTTCTAGTTGTCAATCAAAACTCTCAATAGTTTTTATCATAAAGGGTGTTGAATTTTGTCAAATGCATTTTCTGTGTCTATTGAAATGATCATATGGTTTTTTTTTTGGTCTCTTATATTAATTGATTTCAGATATTGTTTGGTCATTTTAAAATACATTCACAGGCCATTTGTTTTCTTCTCTGAAATACTGTTAATATCATTTTCCCACTTTCTACTGGATTATTTGTCTTTTTCTAACTGACTTGTAAAAACTTTTAATATAGCCAAATATCTTTATCAGTTACTGTAGCCAATATTTCCTCCAAATTTGTAGTTCGTTCTTTCTCTCTTTTAATGACGTCTCCTGATGAACAGTAGATTCTTTTTATTTTTTTTAAGATGAAATTTCTCTCTTGTTGCCCAGGCTGGAGTGCAATGGCGCGATCTTGGCTCACCGCAACCTCCACCTCCCGGGTTCAAGCCATTCTCCTGCCTCGCCCTCCTGAGTAGCTGGGATTACAGGCATGAGCTACCATGCCCGGCTAATTTTTGTATTTTTAGTAGAGACAGGGTTTCTCCCTGTTTATGAGGCTGGTCTCAAACTCCTGATCTCAGGTGATCTGCCTGCTTCAGCCTCCCAAAGTGCTGGAATTACAGGCATGAGCCACCATGCCTGGCCTGAACAGTAGATTCTTAACCTCAGTGTTATAAAATTTTGAAATCTTTGCTCTGTGGTTTGTATCTTGGAGATCTATTTACAAAATCCTTCACTTCCCAAGATAAGCACATGATCCTAAATTGTCTTGTAAAGTTTTGCCATTCATGGTTAGACCTCTACTTAATCTGGAATTAATTTTTTTATGTTAAGATGTGAGGTAGGATCAGATGTCCTGTTTTCCCATGTGAGTATCCAGTTGTTTTGGACACGATTAATGTGGTTCCTCAGTTTTGCTAAGACTCCTCCAGTGTCCTCCGTTGATGGCTCTTGGGGAGCTCCTGATAACTTCATGGCTACCAAAGCTGCTGCCTCATCTAACAACACTGTCCACTGTCTTGACCTTTCCCATAGAGAGTACCAGCTCCTGCATAGCCCCCATCTACCCACTGCTGTGGGAACACCAGTGGATCTGGCACCCACGCCCAAGTGAAAGGAACACATAGTGTCTCTGGCTCCCTATGCCACTGCCCACTGTAGGGGAGGCAGAAATTTACATGTACCTCTCTTAGTGCTTAGTTGGGACAGAACCTCATGGTAAAAGATAGATTCACAAGAGAATTAATTATCATTATTATTAATACTTGCAGTGCATATCATGCAGGAGAAGCCTCAACAAAGAGTAACTCAAAGCAGTAGCTTAAAACTCCTGCTCATATAGCATCTTCAACCAAGAACAATAACTTTGTAGAGAAATGACAGGACAAAGGAAAGCAGTTCTAAATAATATCTTGAAATTTGTCTTCTAATTCAACAATGTAGTTTTCAGCTTTACTAAATTCTATATTTTATTCCAAAATGAAGACATTAAATTATAATATTTACTATTTCTGTTAATATAGTCAAGCTTCTCTATTACTTCTTCAAATACATTAAACATTATTTTATCATCTGTGTTTGATAATTCCAGTGTCTGAAGTTTTTGGGTTTTTTTTTTTTTTTTTGAGACAGAGTCTGGCTCTTGTCACCCAGGCTGGAATGCAGTGGCGCTATCTCAGCTCACTGCAACCTCCGCCTCCTGGGTTAAAGCTATTCTTCTGCCTCAGCCTCCTGATGAAGTTTTAAGGCCTAATTCTGCCATCTCTTGTCACTGTTTGCTGTCATGTCTTAATGTCATTTGCATTTGAGATGGTTGATTGTAAATGGCTTTGTCTATATTGAATATTTTGAGATTTTGTTGAAGGATTTGTGTTTATGTCTGCTAGTTACCTGGGGCAATATAAATTGGCACTACTTTAAAGTTTCCTCTTGAGGTTTTTCAGAACACATAGCTTCCATGAAAAATGACTACAAACCTCCATGAAGACTGAACTGTATTTTCTAATATGCAATGTATTTTTTTCCTCCCCACACCAGGATGGAAATTGACTGGTTTCCTCATGGTCTCCTGCTATCTTATTGCCTACTCACCCATTCACTGAAGGGTCCTTAGAGGTCCCGTGTTTATGCAGGTGTCTCTTTTTAGACTCTTCATCCAAATAGACTAGGCTTTACCTTCTGTTTCCTCAACCCTGCCTCTGAAGCTGTCAAGGTAGAATTTCAAAATATCTGGGACTGGGCAGAATCCTATAGAGAAAAGCTGGCCCATGTTACCTTGTCCCTCACCTCTGACACCACTGGGAAGGGTTTCTGCTTTAATTTCATTTTTGGCCTCTGTGAGTTTCTGCTTCTTGTATAAACACTCAATGTACCATAAAAGATAGTTCTTATATATCTCTAGCATTTTCACTATTTTAATTGGAAAAGTCATGTATTGTTTGTAGTCTGCCACACTGCCTTCAATGAAGGTATACAATTGTTTAAAAATTGTCATTAGTTAACAACATTTTAAACTAAGATTTCCATGATAATACAGATTTTCCAACTTCTCTTGAAAAATCATAATGTCTGGCAACACTGGGCTCTCATTTGCCCAAAGAGCTGGAATAAAGTAGTATCTGGTACCCATTGAGAGGGTTTAAATTCACCCATTTGTAAACATCTCAATCACCGTTTATTGTTCTACACCCAGCAGAAGGTATTTGGGTTTGTGATCCATGCAATTGAGAGAGTGGTCTAGACCTAGACATACTGAATTTTATTCTGAGCTCTGCTGCTTACTGACTACATAAGCTCAGAAAATTCACGTAACTCTTGGAATCTCAGTGTCCTCATATCTAAAATGGAAGTAGTAATAGTACCTACCTCATATATGTAAGGTAAGTATTAAAGGATGTTATGCATGTCTTTCAATTCTAAGTTTGAAATTTTTAAATTGGCTTATATGGTGTCCCCACAATCTGATCCTGCCAACTTCTCCAGCCTCATTTCTATGCTCTCCCTTTTATTCTATGCTTAAGCAAATGATAAATCTTTTCGTTTTTATCTTGACTTTTTGTATTTATATATGCTGTCACCTCTGCCTAGAATACTGCCTCCTCCCACACCCCAGGCTAATATCCATTCATACTTCAAGATTCCACTTTAATTCCTTATGGGTACCTCCTCACCGTCTTAAGAGGAGGCTAAATCCCCTATATATAAGCTCCTACTTTCACTTTGTAATATGTATCACACTCACAGTTTCTTGTTGTATATTTATTTCTCCTGTTGAAATGTGAGATTTTTGAATACAGGATCCCTATTTGTCTTGTTCATCCTTTTATTACTGAGACCCAGTCAAGACTGGCACAAAGTAGGTCCTCAATAAAGGTTTATGGGATTGAATCAGATAAATGGAGCTGGTATTATCACACTGCCTTGTCAACGCTCCTCTTCAAGCACAACATCAAAATAAAATACAATAATTCAGATATGGCCTTCTGGCATCGAAAGCCTCTTAATGTGTTTATATTAATGGATATATATACTCCAAGATTGTGCTAACATTTTTGTTTTCATATCTTTTATCATCTCTATTAGAAAGGTAACTGAAGGAATAAAGTAGAATCAGTGTTGTTATCTTTATCTCTGAAAGGCAGCACTTTCTCGGGCTGTGCATAAAAAAATACTTAGAGACATGAAAGACCTATGAGGTCATGAGTTTCTCTTCTTAAATGTATATTTTTAAATCTTTCAGCGTCATCATTATATAATAATACCAGTGTGAGGACTAGACAGGTATCAGCAGGGTGTTTAGTTGTGTTGTTGTTTTGGTTGTTCATGAATCTGAGATAGAATTCTGAGCAGTAGCTGTTGGCTAAAGTGAAGTATATGTATATCTGTTCAAATAGATTAAATCTCCAATTTCAACCAACTCCTTTGGTATGAAAAAATTCAGACGATAGGGCTGGGCGCAGTGGCTCACTCCTGTTAATCTCAGCACTTTGAGAAGTCAAGGTGGGCGGATCACAAAGTCAGGAGACCGAGACCATCCTGGCCAATATGGTGAAACCCTGTCTCCACTAAAATACAAAAAATTAGCAAGGCGTGGTGGTGCATGCCTGTAGTCCCAGCTACTAGGAAGGCTGAGGCAGGGGAATCGCTTGAACCTGGGAGGCAGAGGTTGCAATGAGCCAGATTGCACCACTGCACTCCAGCCTGGCGCAGGGCTAGACTCCGTCTCANAAATATATATATATATATATATAAAGGATAATTTCATCTGTACTGAACATGTATGGACCTTTTTTCTTGTCATTATTCCCTAAACAATAGAGTAAAACAACCATCTATGCAGCATTTACATTGTATTAGATATTTTAAGTAATCTAGAGATGATTTAAAGTATAGGTTATATGAAAATACTATACCATTTTATATAAGGAACTTGAATATTCTTGGATTTTGGTATCTGCAGGGGGTCCTGGAACCAAACCCCTAGAGATACTGAGGGATGACTATAACTCTTTTTAAATTCTCAAACATTTCTGAATCCTGTGAGCAGCTAATCAGCCCTGGGCACAGTGGCTATATGACCTTGGACATAAGAATTAATACCTAATTGCTTCAGCTGCCAAATTCTGATCCTGGTTCCATCCCAGACATACTCCTGGGAAGTGCTCAGGTTCAATGTCATAATCTTTTCTTTATTTATTATACAGTCACTTTATTAATTGTTGTTAATAATACCTATGTGGAAGCAAATCGTTTGTTCTTTTCTTCATTAAATAAGGACATATCATTGGTAATTTTATACACTTTAAATAATTAATAAATGGTTAAGGGGATCAGAACATGCTACCTCCAATTATGACGCTTTGGTGTATTAGTTATTTTGAGCTGAAGGCAATTGAGAAGCAGCAGATGCAGGAAGGGCTCTCTGACCTTCCCTCTTCTACCTAAAAGCAGGGCATACATTTCCCAGAATGTAAGTGCCTTTCCTGTACCAGGAAGAGCAGAACACTTTTATCACCTGAGATGGGGAGTTAACAGCATGATGAATCTGTACCAACTTACTAAAATAACCCTTCTCTTCCATTAGTTTCCCACATATATTTCCTAGTTGCTTTCCCATGATTTACTGCTCTAGCCCAAACTTCTTTTTTTTTGTTTGTTTGTTTTTGTTTTTGAGACAGAGTCTTGCTCTCTCACCCAGGCTGGAGTGCAGTGGTGCAATCTCAGCTCACTGCAACCTCTGTCTCCTGAGTTCAAGCGATTCTCCTGCCTCAGCCTCCCGAGTAGCTGGGACTACAGGTATGTGCTATCACACCCGGCTAATTTTTTTGTATTTTTAGTAGAGACAGGGTTTCACTGTGTTAGCCAGAATGGGCTCAATCTCCTGACCTTGTGATCCACCTGCCTCGGCCTCCCAAATTGCTGGGATTACAGGGATGAGCCACTGTGCCCAGCCAGTAGACAGGGTTTCATCATATTGGCCAGGCTGGTCTCGAACTCCTGTCCTCAGGTGATCCGCCTGCCTCAGCCTCCCAAAGTGCTGGGATTATAGGCATGAGCCACCACACCTAGCCCAAACTTCTTTTTTCTTTGTCTTATTGCAACTCCAAAATTTATCATTCTTTGTTAAAATTGCATATAGGCTGTCAGACCTTCATTTCTGACACACGAAGCCCTCTATATACACATAAAAATGTTGACATCAAATAAAATGTGTATGCTTTTCTCCTGTTAATTTATCTTTTATCAGTTTAATTCTCAGACCAGCCATAGAACTTAAGAGAGTAGAAGAAAGTCTTTCCTCCCCTACAATGGTAATATATAATACAAAGAATACCCTTTTATTAACACATATTTATCAACAAATTCTAGAATTTCATTCCTCCAAAATTTTGGCAGGGTAAATTGTTCTACTTTGTTGAAATTAACATATGTATTAAAAATGTATCATTTTCCCATGCTTATTTTGTACTTTTTGTCTTCACTGACCCTTGCAGCCTCATCATTAGGCTTTTTGGACTCCAGAGGTAGGTTCTTAGGGGCACCAGAACTGTCCTCAGTGTCCATTGGAGTAACAGCTTCAGGACTATCATTCTAAGGTCCACAGTTACTTCACATCTTCAGGTTCTCTGTGGTGGCTAGGCACCCTCTACTTCCTATTTCTGCATTATCTTTTTTTCTGAATGTTTTCAAATGAGTAACTCCTTTTATACAAAAAAATTCTCCAAGTTTTGGAAAAAATATAGAGAAAAAAGTTCTGATTTTATAATTTTCTGCCAGATAAGCTAAAATTGGAAAGAGATTACTATAATCATAATACAGCTGAATATGTAGGAAAATGTTGAAGACAGGTAGAAAGTACAATGACAACACATTGCGGGGGGTTCATTCAGCCACCTATGTCAGGACCACCAGGGGGTCTAGATTAAAAATATGTCTTTTGGATTACCCCCCAGAACTGAGTCCGATTTAAGTTACATTTTTAATCTGCTCCCTGGCATTTCTGAAGCATTCTATAATTTGAGAACTGGTAGAACTTGCAGTTATAGACACCATTGGCCCACACCACACCTTTTTTGTCCTGCACACTTTCAGAAGCATAAAACTATTTCTGCACGGACTCTATTCCAAGTCACATTTGCAGTGTGAAGAAGGGTGATGGAAGAGAGCATTTCCTCCTTCTGACCACAAAGGAGAATTTCCTTTTGAGGCTTCCAGGCCACCCTATGATTCCAGAGGATGGGCCTTAGTAGAGAAGGGCAGAGAACAGCCAGTCTATTCATGTGGAAAGAAAAGTGTAATAATTCCATATGGTTTCCTCTTCTCGTGACATTACTTCATTGTCAGAGTCGCTGTAGACGTAGAAATGATTACAAATTTATATTGCCTTAAGTATTAATCTGTTTTACAATCTCAGAAAGCCATTTTATTTATTTTAATGCAAAAAGAGATTAATGCATGTTAGAACTTGTTAAAAGTATAAATGATTTATAAATTCTATGTTTTATTTAGTAAACCTATTCATATGTAAAAGGTAAAGATAATAATTTTCAAAATAAATGATGATTCTGATACTAATGTCTTTAGAGCAGAAGTGTTTCTGCTTTTGGCTTCCCTGGGCCATACTGGAAGAAGAATTGTCTTGGGCCACATGTGAAATGCACTAACATTAACAATAGCTAACGAGCGAAAAAAAAAAAAAGTCCATACATAAATCTTATAATTTTTTATTTATTTTATTTATTTTTTTGAGACAGCATTTTGCTGTTGTTGCCCAGGCTGGAGTGCAATGGCACAATCTTGGCTAACCGCAACCTCCGCCTCCCGGGTTCAAGCAATTCTCCTGCCTCAGCCTCCCGAGTAGCTGGGATTATAGGTATGTACCACCACGCCCGGCTAATTTTGTATTTTTAGTAGAGATAGGGTTTTTCCATTTGGTCAGGCTGGTCTCGAACTCCTGACATCAGGTGACCTGCCTGCTTCAGCCTCCCAAAGTGCTGGGATTACAGGCGTGAACCACGGCGCCTGGCCAAATCTTATAACATTTTAAGAAAGTTTATGAATTTGTGTTGGGCTGCATTCAGAGCTGTCCTGGGCCACATGTGGCTTGTAGGCCACAGGTTGGACAAACTTGCTTTACAGCTATATCTTGATTAAAAGAAAAAGGAAAAAAAGAAAAAAGCAAAAAATCAAATTACATCTTTCCCAATGATACAAGGTAGGAAGAGATGAATGTGAAGTATAACACTTAAGAAATACTTCTTAGGGACTTAGCCTAAACCTTATAGAGTGAGCAATATTTGAATTCATAGAAAATAGAGAACAGATCACTGACATAGAAACACAGGTCTGGCGTACTAGAGAGTCATCAGGAAACTGAACTGCAAGGGTAAGTGTGAGTGTGATTGTATTGGGAAACAGATCAGAATTAAGAGAAAAACTTCAGGAAAACAACACATCAGGGATTTTATCTCCAATTTTAATCTCAATGCCTCTTATTTTATTTACAAAGTATTTTATTTACAAATTTTGTTTACATTTCATAAATGTTAGAGATACAAAGTAAATGAAGAAGACTAGACAAATGTTTTCCTGACTTGCTAAGAGTTTGCCATTTATCTTGAAATACATAGCAGATTTTTTTAAATTTAAAAATTAGTTCACCATTTAAAACAATGAACAATCTAGTGGTATACAAAATGGAGAAGAAATAAGGCTATAGGCTTGAAAAATCATATACTGTGCAAATTTTCAGACTAAATTGATGGGAAAAATATCCAAGTTTGAAGAAACTATTCATTGTGGCCCCTCTGACTGTCAAACATGTCCCTTGGATAATAAATCATATAATGACCCTTTATATAATGTGCTTTTATTTAAAATTATCCTTTATTTAGATTTAAAAAAAATAATGGTGGGTTTTGTTTTCTTAATGGTACATAAAATAATAGCACATTTTACAATTTAGGGTATTTTAGATTTGATGAAATATGGTATATTTGCTCACAAATATGGGTATATCTGTAAGAGAGAATCCTATAGAAACTGCTGGGTCGAAAGACACATGCATTTAAAACATTGACAGATTCTGCTAAACTATCTTAAAAACAAAGCCAACTGAAGAGTATCCATTTCCCCACACTCTCATCAACACTGGACATTACCAGTCCTTTATATTTTTCTCATCTGACAGGCTCTCACCACTTCTTCAATTCGGTGTCAATCCGGTTAATTTGATGGGATCACTCAAATTATCATATGTTCCTCTCTATGTGTAATTGGCTCAAATCTGCATCACACTTCCCTAGAACATGGGCCTTGGGACCTACACATCTTTCTCCTCCTAAGGGAAAATAAGGGGTCATTTTCCCAGGGGAGGCTGGTGAGCATCATGGACTATCAGGACAGGAGGGGACCTCAGACACTGCCAAATGGAGGGGGTTCTGAAAGGCATTCAGGAAGGTCCACAGTGTTGCATTCATGTGGCAGTGGCATCTTTTACATTTCCATTTGGAAATATAACAATTAAAATAATCCTTTAGGATCCCCCGCTACCCATTAAAATGCAAACACTTTGGAAGCCTCTGAATGCATGCTCACCAGTACATGAAGCATTCATTCCTTGAACACAACATATGCGTTCATATGACAGCTGCTTGAGTGGCTTCTCATGTGGGCTTTGACTACTCTACAGCAATATTTTTAAAAGTCATGTGGTGCTTAATATATACCCATAACGAAATGCTGACTAAAAATAGAAAATAGGAAACGTTTGCTTGAAAAAAGTAAAATAAAATAAAGTAAATGAAGACCATAAAATGATAATTCTACAATTTTGAACCAAGACGATTTTCTTTCACTGGACCTACAAATTGCATTCAGCCCATCAGATTGTTCACATGGCTCATCATGATGTCTCTTGTATCTCTGAAACCAAAGTCAAAAAGAGAAAATTTAATGACCACTAGATCTGATTTGGACTCTTGTTATTAGAAATGAAGACCAGCCATACCCACATCATGCTATTTGCAGAATGTCACTTGCATACAGCAGTCTGAACCCTTCTGTTTTATCTCATCATTTAGATATAAAAAATGAAAGTAATAAAAATAAACCAATTTTTTTTAGAAATGCAAAAGGCATAAATTCCAAACATTCTAGGCTATATGTGCACAACGTGCAGGTTTCATACATAGGTATACATGTGCTATGTTGGTTTGCTGCACCCATAAGCTCATCATTTACTTTTTTTTTTTTTTTTTTGAGACGGAGTCTCGCTCTGTCGCCCAGGCTGGAGTGCAGTTGCCGGATCTCAGCTCACTGCAAGCTCCACCTCCCGGGTTTACGCCATTCTCCTGCCTCAGCCTTCCAGGTAGCTGGGACTACAGGTGCCCGCCACCTCTCCCGGCTAGTTTTTTGTATTTTTTAGTAGAGACAGAGTTTCACCATGTTAGCCAGGATGGTCTCGATCTCCTGACTTCGTGATCCGCCCGTCTCGGCCTCCCAAAGTGCTGGGATTACAGGCTTGAGCCACCGCGCCCAGCTCATCATTTACATTAGGTATTTCTCCTAATGCTATCCCTCCCCAAGCCCCCCACTCCCCAGCAGGCCCTGGTGTGTGATGTTCCCTGCCCTGTGTCCAAGGGATCTCATTGTTCAATTCTCACCTGTGAGTGAGAACATGCGGTGTTTAGTTTCTGTTCTTGTGATAGTTTGCTGAGAATGATGGTTTCCAGCTTCATCCATGTCCCTGCAAAGGACATGAACTCATCTTTTTTATGGCTGCATAGTATTCCATGGTGCGTATGTGCCACATTTTCTTAATCCAGTCTATCATCGATGACCATTCGGGTTGGTTCCAAGTCTTTCTGTTGTGAATAGTGCTGCAATAAACATACGTGTGCATGTATCTTTAGAGTAGCATGATTTATAATCCTTTGGGTATATACCCAGTAATGGGATTGCTGGGTCAAATGGTAATTCTAGTTCTAGATCCTTGAGGAATCGCCACACTGTCTTCCACAATGGTTGAACTAATTTACACTCCCACCAACAGTGTAAAAGCATTCCTGTTTCTCCACATCCTCTCAAGCATCTGTTGTTTCCTGACTTTTTAATGATTGCCATTCTAACTGGCGTGAGATGGTATCTCATTGTGGTTTTAATTTGCATTTCTCTGATGACCAGTGATGATGAGCATTTTTTCATGTGCCTCTTGGCTGTGTAGATGTCTTTTTTTGAGAAGTGTCTGTTCATATCCTTCCCCCACTTTTTGTTGGGGTTGTTTGTTTTTTTCTTGTACATTTGTTTGAGTTCTTTGTAGATTCTGGATATTAGCCCTTTGTCAGATGGGTAGATTGCAAAAATTTTCTCCCATTCTGTAAGTTGCCTGTTCACTCTGATGGTAGTTTCTTTTGCCATGCAGAAGCTCTTTAGTTTAATTAGATCCCATTTGTCAACTTTGGCTTTTGTTGCCATTGCTTTTCTTGTATCAGTCATGAAGTCCTTGCCCATGCCTATGTCCTGAATGGTATTGCCTAGGTTTTCTTCTAGGGTTTTTATGGCTTTTGGTCTAACATTTAAATCTTTAATCCATCTTGAATTAATTTTTGTATAAGGTGTAAGGAAGGGAATCCAGTTTCAGCTTTCTACACATGGCTAGCCAGTTTTCCCAACACCATTTATTAAATAGGGAATCCTTTCCCATTTCTTGTTTGTGTCAGGTTTGTCAAAGATCAGATGGTTGTAGATGTGTGATGTTATTTCTGAGGCCTCTGTTCTGTTCCATTGGTCTATGTATCTGTTTTGGTACCAGTACTATGCTGTTTTGGTTGTAGTATAGTTTGAAGTCAGGTAGCGTGATGCCTCCAGCTTTGTTCTTTTTGCTTAGGATTGTCTTGGCTATGAGAGCTCTTTTTTTGGTTCCATATGAACTTTAAAGCGGTTTTTTCCAATTCTGTGAAGAAAGTCATTGGTAACTTGGTGGGGATGGCATTGAATCTATCAATTACTTTGGGCAGTGTGACCATTTTCATGATATTGATTCTTCCTATCCATGAGCATGGAATATCCTTCCATTTGTATCCTCTTTTATTTCGTTGAGCAGTGGTTTGTAGTTCTCCTTGAAGAGGTCCTTCACATCCCTTGTAAGTTGGATTCCTAGGTATTTTATTATCGTAGTAGCAGTTGTGAATGAGAGTTCACTTATGATTTGGCTCTCTGTTTGTCTGTTAATGTTATATAGCATTGTTTGTGATTTTTGCACATTGATTTTGTATCCTGAGACTATGCTGAAGTTGTCAGGATACAACTTCAGCTTAAGGAGATTTTGGGCTGAGACGATGGGCTTTTCAACATATACAATCATTTTATCTGCAAACAGGGACAATTTGAGTTCCTCATTTTTTCTTAATTGAATACCCTTTATTTCTTTGGCTTGCCTGATTGCCCTGGCCAGAACTTCCAACACTACATTGAATAGGAGTGGTAAGAGAGGGCATCCTTGTTCTGTGCCAGTTTTCAAAGGGAATGCTTCCAGTTTTTGCCCATTCAGTACGATATTGGCTGTGGGTTTGTCATAAATAGCTCTTA
>NW_016803514.1:237498-244598 GCF_001698545.2 Rhinopithecus bieti
ATCTTCCTCCATCTATTTATTTTGAGCCTATGTGTATCTTTGCATGTGAGATGGGTCTCCTCAATACAGGACACTGATGGGCCTTGACTCTTTATCCAATTTACCAGTCTGTGTCTTTTAATTGGGGCATTTAGCACATTTACATTTAAGATTAATATTGTTATGTATGAATTTGATCCTGTCATTATGAGGTTCGCTGGTTATTTTGCTCATTAGTTGATGCTGTTTCTTCCTAGTATCAATGGTCTTTACAATTTGGCATGTTTTTGCAGTGGCTGGTCCTGGTTGTTCCTGTCCATGTTTAGTGCTTCCTTCAGGAGCTCTTGTAAGGCAGGCCTGGTGGTGACAAAATCTCTAAGCATTTGCTTATCTGTAAAGGATTTTATTTCTCCTTCACTTATGAAGTTTTAGTTTGGCTGGATATGAAATTCTGGGTTGAAAATTATTTTCTTTAAGAATGTTGAATATTGGCCCCAACTCTCTTCTGGCTTGTACGGTTTCTGCTGAGAGATCCGCTGTTAGTCTAATGGGCTTCCCTATGTGGGTAACTCGACCTTTGTCTCTGGCTGCCCTTAACACTTTTTCCTTCATTTCAACCTTGGGGAAGCTGACAATTATGTGTCTTGGAGTTGCTCTTCTTGAGGAGTATCTTTGTGCTGTTCTCTGTATTTCCTGAATTTGAATGTTGGCCTGCCTTACTAGGTTGGGGAAGTTTTGGATAATATCCTGAAGAGTGTTTTCCAACTTGGTTCCATTCTCCGCATCACTTTCAGGTACACCAATCAAACGTAGATTTGGTCTTTTCACATAGTTCCATATTTCTTGGAGGCTTTGTTCATTTCTTTTTACTCTTTTTTCTCTAACCTTGTCTTCTCACTTTATTTCAGTAATTTTATCTTCAGTCACTGATACCCTTTCTCCTACTTGATCGAATCAGCTATTGAAGCTTGTGCATGCATCACGAAGTTCTTGTGCCATGGTTTTCAGCTCCATCGGGTCATTTAAGGTCTTCTCTACCCTGTTTATTCTAGGTAGCTAGTCATCTAATCTTTTTTCAAGGTTTTTAGCTTCTTTGCAATGGGTTTGAACATCCTCCTTTAGCTCAGAGAAGTTTGTTATTACTCACCTTCTGAAACCTAGTTCTGTCAACTCATCAAAGTCAATCTCCATCCAGCTTAATTCTGTTGCTAGTGAGGAGCTGCAATCCTTTGGAGGAAAAGAAGCACTCTGATTCTTAGAATTTTCAGCTTTTCTGCTCTGGCTTCTCCCCATTTCTGTGGTTTTATCTACCTTTGGTCTTTGATGTTGGTGACCTACAGATGGGGTTTTGGTGTAGATGACCTTTTTGCTGATGTTGATGCTACTCTTTTCTGTTTGTTAGTTTTCCTTCTAACAGTCAGGTCCCTCAGCTGCAGATCTGTTGAAGTTTGCTGGAGTTCCACTCCAGACCCTGTTTGCCTGAGTATCACCAGCAAAGGCTGCAGAATACCAACTATTACAGAACAGCAAGTATTGCTGCCTGATCCTTCCTCTGAAAGCTTCATCCCAGAGGGCCACCCACCTATATGAGGTGTCTGTCAGCCCCTACTGGGAGATGTCTCCAAGTTAGGCTACAGGGGGTCAGGGATCCATTTGAGGAGGCAGTCTGTCCATTCTCAGAGCTCAAAAGTCATGCTGGGAGAACCACTGCTCTCTTCAGAGCTGTCAGACAGGGACATTTAAGTCTGCTGAAGTTGTCTGCTGCCTTTTGTTCAGCTATGCCCTGCCCACAGATGGAATCTAGAGGCGTAGGCCTTGTTGAGCTGTGGTGGGCTCTGCCCAGTTTGAGCTTTGTTTACCTATTCAAGCCTCAGTAATGGCAGACGCCCCTCTCCCAGCCAGGCTGCCACCCACAGATTGATCTCAGACTGCTGCTTCATGGGTGTGGGACCCGCTGAGCCAGGCACAGGAGAGAATCACCTTGCCTGCCAGTTGCTAAGACCTTGGGAAAAGCACAGTATTTGCGTGGGGGTGCCCCGTTTTCCCAGTTAGTCTGTCACAGCTTCCCTTGGCTAGGAAAAGGAAATCCTCTGACCCCTTGTGCATCCCAGGTGAGGCAATGCCCTGCCCTGCTTCAGCTCACCCTCCATGGGCTGCACCCACTTTCCAGCCAGTCCCAATGAGATGAACCAGGTACCTCAGTTGGAAATGCAGAAATCACCTGTCTTCTGCGTTGATCACACTGGGAGCTGCAGACCAGAGCTCTTCCTATTTGGCCATCTTCCCCTTACATCCTTTGTTTAGATTTTAATGTAGATTTAGCAGCTTTACTTTTTTGTCTTTATTCATTTTTAATTTCTAATGTCACTTTACCTTTCTAGTATGGTAAACTAGATCAATGGACGAAATGCTAACAATGCCTTGATTTCCTTGGAAATTTTATTGGTTAGTCTAAGGATAAATATCTAGAAAATTGACCTGAGCATAGTATAGTAAAGGGTTTAGTATATATGGCTATATATCTTAATATTTGCCAAGAGTTTAATACTAACGTTTTATCCCTTTATATTTTAAATAGCTCATTGTGCCAAGAAAGGGAATTGGAAGAAGAGGAGAAAGGAGAAGAAGAACTTACACTACCTGATTTGAAGACTTACTATAAGGCTGCAGTAAACAAGGCAGTGTGGTATTGGCATAAGGCTAAACCTATAGATCACTGAAACAAAATAGAAAGTTCAGAAACATACATACACATGTATGGTCAATTAATTCCAAGGCAATTCAATGGGACAAGACAGTTTTGTTTTGTTTTTGTTTTTTTTCTTCAACAAATGATGCCAGACAACTGACAACAAGTTATTTTTTTAAAAAGAGAGACAGAGAGAGGAAAGAGAACCTCCACTTTTACCTTGTAGTACGCACAAAAAGTAACTCTAAAATGGATACTAAATTTATAAATATAAAAGCTAAAACTACAAACCTTGTGAGAAAGTGTACACTGAGACATGCAACACATGGATGATTCTCAAAAACGTTATGCTGAGCAAAATAAGCCAGACACCAGAGAGTACATAAGGTTCATTTATAGGAAATTCTAGAAAAAACAATTCTGATCTATAGTGACTGAAAGGAGGAGCCAGGTTTGGGATGGGGAATACCTTAGAAGGGGCATCAAAGAAACATTTGGGGTTATGAACATGTTATCGAGCTTAATTGTGGTTGTGGTTTCATGGGTTTATAAATTTTTCAAAACTTATTGATGTGTGCACTTTAAATGAATACATTTTTCTGTATGTAAATTTCAATAAAGTTGATTTAGCAACAATATAGAAAACCAGACTTAGAGCATAAGTGCAAAACACAGATAAATATAAGATCTTAAAAACAATCAAGAAAAAAATAAAGTATTGATTAGACCCAAAGCTGACTTTTCAACAGCAACAAAAAAAGGAGGACAATAAACTATCTTTCGAATGCTACGAGGAAATGAATGCTAATCCATCCTTGTATAGCTGACTTAAGATTACCATACAAGAAGAATGATGAAATGTAGCCATTTTCAAATGAACAAAATTTAAGAGCTTTTACCACTAACAAATTATTACTGAAGCACTTCTGAAGAAGGAAACCACAGGAAGAAGGAAAGTGAACACAGAGAAACACAGTGAGATTCAAGAAGTATTTGTGTTCAAATATAGTCTTAAAATGTGCTTATGCCCAGAGAGATTTCATAAAATGATATTATTCATAATATTGAATTTGGGAAGTTTTAATAAAATATGTAATCATAAAGCAGGACAAAATAACTAGTATGATAGGGTTTGGAATTAAGATATTTTAAGATCCTTGCATTGTTTAGGGAATAGGCTATTATGGTGATTAACTTTGGCTTTGTTAGTTACACAGCAATGTTTTAAAACAATAAAGGGTAATTACTAAAAGGGCAAAAATAGAATTTCTAACTTCCTTTGGAAAAAAAAAACTTATAAACTTTTAATATATCCCAAAGAAAATTAAAAATAAACAGCAAATGCAAGACAGGGAGCAAAAGGAAGATGCTAAAACACAACCAAATATCAGTAATCACAACCAATGAAAAGAGACTGAACTCACCAGTTAAAACTCAATTTGAGAACAGATAAAATATTTTAAAATTTAGCTATATGGGAATTTTCTGAAACAAAGGGTTAAATAACATGAAAGTTTAAAATGGAAAAGGATATAACAAAGTGCAACTGCTATATCTATGTTAATATCTGAAAAAAATAACTTTAAGTAAAAAAAAAAATTATTTGAAGGGTTATTTGATCTATTATCCAAAGGATATGTTTGACAGTGAGAAAGACCACTCAATAATTTATCAGGGGCACCGCATAAACCAGGACTGTCCTTGGAAAATTATTTTTGGGCCTAAATAGCATCATTATATGACATGAGAAGGTACAATTCACAGGAAAATTTTAAAAATTTTAAATGAGTGTAAACAAACCTATCTTCTTAACTTAAAAATTGACAAAATTGTAAATGATATTAATAAACCCATCAATGTAGTATGGGAAATTTTAACTCAGTTCTCATAGAAACTGATAAATCATTCAGACAAACATTAGTAAGACTATCCAGGATTTTAACAAACAAGAGATACCAGTCAAAGGACACAAAATTTCAGTTAGGTGGGAGGAATAAGTTCAAAAGTTCTATTATACATCATGGTGACTATAGTTTTTAAAAAAAGAATTGAAAACTTCATCTAAATGGACATTGTGGTTGATGAGAGATGGCTATAGTTCTTTGATATTCTTCCCATTGAGAGGTGGGTCTTCTTCCTTCCCCTTGACTGCTTAGATCAATAAAGTACAGTGGAATTGATGTCATACTCCTTCAGGGACAAATCTGTAAGGACTGTCAGCTTTCATTTTGATTTTTGGTTGACCTGAGATGCCATGTAAGAAGTCCAACTACCCTGAGACCACTATGCTATGAAAAAATCCAAGTTAGCCACCTAGAGGGGCTGTGTGGAGAGAAGAGAGGGATGTCCAGCCAGTCCTTAGCTGTTCCAACCCCCAACCATCTGAGTCATCCCAGTTGGGCCCCAGATATCAAAGACCTGTATTCGCTGCGCTTTGAATAAATTTCTAATGCCAGAGTCATAAAATATACTACTAACAAATTGTTGTTACATCACTAAGTTGTTATTGTAGTAAAATGTACATAACATTAAATTTACAATTTTAGCCATTTTTAAGTGTACATTTCAGTGGCATTAAGTAAACTCACATTGTTTTATAACAATCACCACCATCTATCTCCAAAACCTTTTCTTCTTCCCAAACTGAAGGACTACTAGATTTTAGAATAGTTTGTTACACGGAGAAGAAAACCAGAATATCTTACCCCCTAAATGTTTCCTTGACATAAAAATTATTTTTGAGCTGAAGGCAATTAAATAGCAACAAAGAGAGGAAAATCTCTCTCTATCCCCCGCTGTTCTGCCCAAAGACAGGATGTAAATTCTCCTTTACTGGAGATAACTTAGCAACTTGTTGATGAGTTGATTTTCTGGCAAGAAGGCACCAGAGAATCTGCAAACAAACCTCATTCCATTAGTTTCTCCCTATATATTCCCCTCCCACGGTTTCCTACCTGTGGAAGACTAAAACCACTTTCCTTTGTCCTGTCATTTCTCCACAAATTTGTTGTTCTTTGTTGAAGATGCTGTTAATAATTTAAGTTAGAGTTCTAAATAACTGCTTTGAATTACTTTTCAGGCAGGTTTCTCCCACATGATGTGCTCTGCAAGCATGAATAAACTTGTTTTTCTCCTTTTAATCTGCTTTTTGCTAGAGGTGTCCTAGCTAAGAATAATAATGGGTTCAAGAGAAAATTATTTTTCTTATTCAACAACAGCAATAGATGACTCAAACGGACACATAAGAATCTTGTACTTAGTAATTAGAGAATTCAAGAGGAAATACACAAATAAAACATACAGAGGTTGCAAATGAAGAACTGAAACTGTTATTTGCAAATAATTAATTTCCACAGAGAAAACCCAAAAGAAACTAATGACAAATTGTTAAACATAATAATACATTCAGCAAGTTTAAATGCATGAAAATCAATTGCATTCCTCTACATCAACAATAGTTATACAATATAATTTTTAAAGTAACATTTAAAACAAAATAAGGTATAAAAAATGTATCGATAGTTGTGCAGACTTTAAGAGAAATTTATAAGCCTTTATTGATACTTTAAAAGAGACCTACTAATATATCACGTATGTGGATACAAATACTCGGAACATAAAGATATCAGTTTTCCTTCAAATTCATCACAATTCCAGATTCCACCAAGTTTTTTTTTGTTTTGTGGACGTTAACAAGGAAGGAGTCATTGGAATCCTTCCAAAGAAATGAGAGAACAAAAGGCAAAATAACCAGGTCACTCTTGAAGAAAAACTACAAAATGGGACCTTGTCCTGATATTAAGACTTAATAATAAAAATATGATAATTACAATAGTGTGGTATTAGCAAAAGAATAAGAAAAAAGAGAACAGTGGAAGGAACAAAGAATCCAGAAACAGAACCAAGCCTATATGGAAACTTGAGATTTAACATCAGTGGCACTGCAGATCAGTAGGGAAAGATAAACTCTTTAATAAAGACTGCTGAGATGATGGTTATCTATACGGAGGGAAAAATAAAATTGGATTTGTACCTCACATGATGTACAAAATCTGCCTCAAGACCAAAATATACAAAGTAAAATCTTCAAACTTTTGGAATAAAGAATAGATGGATATTTTTGTGCTTTCAGAGTTGGGAAAGATTTTGATATCAATAAATAGAAAATGAAACCTTTAAGGAAAAGATTATGAATTAGACCACATTAACATTTAAAATGTCTGTGGATCTAAAGACAGTGTTTTAGAAAGTGAGAGGAGACAAACTAACTAGAGAAGACATTTGCAATGCATATTTGAAACAAATATTTAGTATACAGTACGTGTACATACATATAAAATGTCTACAAATCCCTACCAAAAAATCAAGTAGCAATTAACATGAACACACATGAAAATGCTCAATCTCGAGGGGGCGGAGCAAGATGGCCGAA
>NW_016803515.1:0-23932 GCF_001698545.2 Rhinopithecus bieti
GAACATAAATTCAGAGTGTTGATGTAGGATCAAATATCCAGATTTTATTTTTAATCTTAATCCTTAGCATCTCTGTGGTTTCTCCAGCTTAACTGAGTTCTGGTTATTTTGGATCTTTTCTGCTTTTCTAAATTACTGAGTCATTTTTAACACACAATACAGTTTGCGTGTATGGCTGGGAAAACATGTATTGCTCTAGATTGACCATTTTAAGTCATTTTAAAGAAAGTGAGTTCATAGATGTTGCCTTTTAACTCATAGTCAAGCTTCATTCTTCCAAAGAGAAATGTGTGATTTACATTTACTTGCTATAATTTTGCAGTTAGGAGATCCTTGAGGGCATTATTCTAATATGTAGACACTTACATGGAAATATTTGGACATAATAATAAATGAGTGGTATCTGTGAAATTGGTTCCATCAGGTGGCTTCACTAATTGTTTTTCTATAATTGTATATGGACCACATTAAAAGAAACACATTTGCCTTTATGCTAGGTTGTAAAAAATTATCTTACAATGGATAAGACATGTTTTTTCTGTCCTATGTTAGATTTTCTTAGCATTTTGTTTTTATGTGTTGTCAGTTTGTGATTTTTAAACCAGAATTTGGTTTAAGAAATGGTTGCAATATATATGAGAAATAGTTTGGTGTTCACCTTATGAAAATAAAGGATTGTAAGTGAGGTTTCTTGTGCACCTTATACCAGAGTTCAGTATAATACACTACTTTCTGTTTTCAAACAGATAAATCATAATTGTATTGCCTGTAAGATCTATCTCATAAACCACATTCTTGAAAACTAAAATAAAATTTACTAGCATTTCTATATACCAACAACATTCAAGCTGAGAGCCAAGTCAAGAAAGAAATTCTATATACAATAGCCACAGAAATTATTTTAAAAAACTAGGAATTCAGTCAACCAAGAATGGATGAAAGGTCTCTACAATAAGAATTGCAATACACTGCTACAAGAAATCAGATATTACACAAACAAATTGGGAAACATTCCATGGTCAAGGATAGGAAGACTCAATATTGTCAAAATGGCCATACCACCCAGAGCAATTTACAGATTCAACGCTATTCCTATCAAACCATAAAGACATTTTTAACAGAATTAGAAAAAAAGTATTCTAAATTTCATGTGGAACAAGACAAAAACCAAAATAACAACAACAACAACAAAAATCCAAGGCAAAAAGAACAATGCCAGAGACATCGCACTATCTGACTTCAAACTAGATTATAAAGACATAGTAACCAAGACAGCATGACACTGGTACAAAAACAGATACGTAGACCAATGGGATAGATTAGAGAATGCAGAAATAAAGCCAGATAACTACAGCCATCTGACCTTTGATAAAGTTGACAAAAAAGCAATAGGGGAAGGGAATCCCTATTCAATAAATGGTGCTGGGAAAACTGGCTAGCCATATGCAGAAGATAGAAACTGGACCCATTTCTTTTACCATATAAAAAAAATCAACTCAAAACAGATTAAAGACTTAAATGTGAAACCTAAAACTAAAAAAACCCTAGAAGGAAACCTAGGAAATACCATTCTAGACATAGGCCCTGGCAAATATTTCATGACAGAGACACCAAAAGCAATTGCAACAAAAATCAAAATTGACAAATGGAGTTTAATTAAAGAGCATCTGCATAGCGAAATAAACTATCAACAGAGTAAACAGACAACCTACAGAATGGGAGAAAATATTCACAACTATACATCTGACCAAGGTCTGCTATCCATAATCTGTAAGGAACTTTAACAAATCACCAAGTAAAGAAACCAAAAATCGTATTAAAAATTGGTCAAAACCACGACCAGACACTTCTCAAAGAAGACATACATGTGGATTTTGAGCGTATAAAAATGTTCAGCATAATTAATCATCACAGAAATGCAAATCAAAACCACAATAAGATATCGCATCACACTAGAAAGAATGTCTATTATTAAAACGTCAAAAATAACAAATGTTGGTGAGAGTTCAGAAAAAAGGCAACACTTATAGACTGCTGGTGGAAATGTAAAATAGTTTAGCCACTGTGGAAAGGAGTTTGGAGATTTCTCAAAGAAGTGTCTTAAAACAGAGCCACCATTCAACCCAACAATCCCATTACTAGGTGTATAGCCAAAATAATATAAATTGCCCCACCAAAAAGACACAGGCACTCATATGCTCATTGCAATGCTATTCACAATAGCACAGACATGCAACCTACATGCCCATCAACAAGGGATTGGATAAAAGAAAATGTGTGTAACGAGGTCTCAGGATACAAAATGAATTGCAAAATTCACAAGCATATCCGTATGTACAGCCAATAAGTCAGACAGGACAGCCAAATCATGAGGGAACTCCCAGTCCCACAATTGCTTCAAAGGAGAAGAAAATACCTAGGAATCCAAACTTAAAAAGGGATGGAGAAGGATCTCTCAAGGAGAACTACAAACCACTACTCAAGAAATAAAAGAGGACACAAACAAAATGGGAAGAACATTCCATGCTCATGGATAGTAAGATCAATATCGTGAAAATGGCCATACTGCCAAGAGGTATTTATAGATTCAATGCCATCACCATCAAAGCTACAGATGAGTTTCCTCACCAGAATTGGAAAAAAAAAACTAACTTTAAGTTACGATATGGAAACAAAGCAGCCTGCATTGGCCCCAAAAAATGGACAATCCTAAGCCAAAAGAACAAAACTGGAGGCATCATGCCTACCTGACTTCAAAACCTATACTACAAGGACGTACAGTAAAGAAAAAACAGCATGTACTTGGCACTAAGAACAGACGGTACAGAATGAATGGAACAGAATAGAGCCCTCAGAAAATCAATTACCACCCATCATTACAATCGCATATTGAGTTTTACAAAACTGACAATAACTGAAATGGGGAAAGGAGTCCCTATTTAATAAATGGTGCTGGGGAAAACTGGCTAGCCATATGTAGAAAGCTGAAACTGGATCCTTCCTTACTATCTTATACAAAAATAAATTCAAAGGATGGATTAAAACTTAAATGTGTAGACCCTAACAACCATAAAACCCTTAGAAGGAAACCCTAGGCTATACCGTTTCAGGCCACTAGGCATGGGCAAGGACTCAATGGCTAAAACACCAAAGCCAATGGTCAACCAAAGCCAAAATTGACAAGATGGGATCTAATTAAACTAAAGAGCTTCGCACAGCAAATGAAACTACCATCAGAAGTGAACAGGCAACTACAGAATGGGAGAAATTTTTGCAAACCTCTCATCGGCAAAGGGCTAATATCGCATAAGTTACAAAGAACTACACAAATTTACAAGAAAAAAAAAACCAAACACCCCATTAAAAAGTGGACAAATGGTATGAACAGACACTTCTCAAAAGAAGACATTTATGCAGCCAACAGACCCAAAAAATGCTTATCATCACTGGCCATCAGACAAAGGCAAAGCAAAACCACAATGAGATGCCATCTCAAACCAGTTAGAATGATGATCATTAAAAAGTCAGGAAACAACAGGTGCTGGAGAGGATGTGGAGAAATAGGAACGCTTTTATAGTGTTGGTGGGACTGTAAACTAGTTCAATCATTGTGGAAGACAGTGTGGAGATTCCTCAAGGATCTAAAACTAGAAATACCATTTGACCCAGCCATCCCGTTACTGGGCATATACCCAAAGGATTATAGATCATGCTGCAATAAAGACACAGGCTCATGTTTGTTTATTGCAGCACTATTCAAAATAGCAAAGGCTTGGAACCAAACCAAATGTCCATCAATGATAGACTGGATTAAGAAAATGTGGCACATATACACCATGGAATACTATGCAGCCATAAAAAAGGATGAGTTCATGCCCTTTGTAGGGACACGGATGAAGCTGGAAATCATCATTCTGAGCATGCTGTTGCAAGGGCAGAAAACCAAACACCACATGTTCTCACTCATAAGTGGGAATTGAACAATGAGAACCCTTGGACACAGGGTAGGGAACATCACACTCCAGGGCCTGTCGTGGGGTGGGGCAGGGGGGAGGGATAGCATTAGGAGATATACCTAATATAAATGATGAATTAACGGGTGCAGCACACCAACATGGCACATGTGTACATATGTTACAAACCTGCACGTTGTGCACATGTACCATAGAACTTAGAGTATAATAATAAGAAAAAGAAAAAAAAAAAGAAAATGTGGTATACCACCATGAAAAAATATGAAATAATGTCCTTTGCATCAACATGTATGCAGCTGGAGGCCATTATTCTAAACGAATTAAAACAGGAACATAAAACCAAATACCACATGCAAGTGGGAGCTAAACATTGAGTACACATGGACATAACGACGGGAACAATAAACACTTGGGCCTACTTGAAGAGGGAGGGTAGGAGGAGGATGAGCGTCAAAAGATTACCTATTGGGTACAACACTCACTATATAGGTGATGAAATCATTTGTAAACCAAACCCCAGTGACACTCAATTTACCCGTGTAACAATCCTGCACATTTACTCCCTGAAACTAGAATAAAAGTTGAGAAAAGTAAAACAAGACAAATGCAGAATTACATGAAAGATTTCTTTCTCTCACAAATTTTAAGAATTTTAAAAGTATTTAAACTAAGCACTATTTTAGAGATAATCAATTTTGTTCTATGTTTTCATAAGGAAAGGTTTCATACAATACAAAAAACATTATTTTTACATAGACCATCATTTCCTCAAAATGAATATGAATCCTATTATATTTTATTTATAAAGGCACAGAAAATTTATGCTTTTCATAAATTTCACTTAAAATAGTGCTTTAAGATTATATCACATTGAAAAATGAGTCATATCTGTTACATGTCATAACAATGTGTGGAAGACACATTGAACAATAGAACAAGAAGTTGTTGCTTCAGGCTAAAGGTATACAATACACTTTAAATGACTGTATATTCCAAGATAATGGATTCCATGGATAGGGTAACTTAAATTCCAATGTGCCATTTCTGTTAGGTTTAAAAGATTTCTGGCAAAATGTATATAAAAGTCAAGCAGACCAGAGCCCTCAAATTAAGAAACATAACACACTCAGTGTGTTATTTAAAAAACTAATTAATACATGCACTATGAAACTTAGATGTTATTACATAATGCAGGGAGAGAAAAGAAACTGCAAGCAGCAAGAGCAGGAGCTAAGCAATGCTGTAGTCGTCTTTAGCTCTCATGTGATTGACAGCATCTATGTGATTGACATTGACCTTGAGTTTCTGAGTTTAATGTGATTCAGGGGATACAGCTTAAACCCACTCAGCGTGGTGAGACATTAAAATAACATGTTTTAAAAGTAAACAAAATACAACCTACATATTTCTGACATTTCAAGGGGTATAGTCTCAAAACAAAATGGTCAAAATAAATGATTCCAAAACTGAAAGAGGATACAAGGGGAATCAGAAGATAATGAAGTTGGCTGTTACAAAGAATCTTCAGACCAAATGTGACAAGGTTTCTCTGTCTGTGCCATGTCAGTGCAGAGGCAGGCAGGTGGCTTTTGTGGTGTCGGTGGCTCTGCTCCATGAGGTCACTCAGGTGTGCAGGAGGCACAACCACCCTCAGCACAAAGCTTCCCTCCTTCCTCACAGTCACTGCCCCCATGCCCATTCCTCAGCAGCATGAACTGGAACTGAGTGAAGAGAAATGTTTTCTCCTTAAAGATTGAACAAAACGCATGCTTTTCATTAGTGACAAATGTTATTTTGCCTTAAGCACACACTTGAGAAATTTTCCATTTAGTGGTTCTGCTGGTAAACCCACATTTGTTTGTTTTCATCTGAAAATGTATTTTCATGATTCTTGAAAATAATTTTTTGACTATCAAATTATATTTGTGACAGCATATTTGAAATTGCTAGCTACCATTCGATAATTACTGCTAAAAAGTTATTTGAATAAAAAAGACACCAGTACTATATGATTCTAACTCTTCTTCTTTGAAAGAAACACGTCTTTTTTTATTCCTACAGATGCCTTTTAATCTCTTCGAATGGCCTTACTTTTTGTACAATTTAATGTATTAAGTTTTATGTATGATTCATGATACATTTGTGTATTTTCATTATCACAAAATAAAAAAATCTGAGCGGTTGCCATGTTGAAGCCTGACACTAGATGGCAACAAAGATCCACAAAAGAGACCTCACCGTGATTTTAGAAATACGGGGAATGTAAGGGTGACAGTGTCCTATTGTCAACAGGGAGCCTCCAAGTTTGAAATGGGATCTCATGTGTGACTTGGAGCACTTGGGAGGAGCTGTCAGTGTCCTGAGGTGTGAGGAAACCCACTCTGTTTTCTGTGCTCTGAAACTGGAAGCAGGGCTTTACCCCCTCACTGCCTTGGCTGTGTCCATCTGCTACGAACTGAATTGTGTTCCCAAATTCATATTGGAGCTCTAATCCCCAAAGTGGCTGTAGGAAGCAACTGAGGTTATACGAAGGTAACTGAGGTTAACTGGGGCCATAAGGGTGAGGTCCTGATCCAGTAGGATTAGTGTTCTTAGAAGAACAGAACCAGAGAGCTCTCCTTTTTTTTCTCTCTCTCTCTCTAACCTTCACTCTGCCCCACTTGCCTGACTATGGAAAGGCCATGTGAAAGCATGGTAAGAACGTGGTATCTGCAAATCAGGAAGAATGTCCTTAGCAGAAAGTAAACCCTGCTAGACCTTGATCTTAGAGTTTTGGGCACTAGAAATGTGAACATAAATGTCTACGGTTTAAGCTGTTCTGCCCAGAGTACTTTGGTGGGGCAGCACAAGAATATAGTCTACTGTCCCCATCCTGTCTTAGCAGGATCAGCCTCAGGAGGTCCTTATGGACATGGAGACCCAGCTTTGCTCCTTTTACTCCTGCTGTTCGGACTCTTTTGTGAGGAGGGAGGCCTCAGGCTTCATCCTCAGAGTGTTTGCATTACACAGAAATGCTTCTGTGAAGATGAGGTTGTTAGCCTGTTTTGTTTTCTGAACAGAATTTCATCAACCTGAATGAACTACTTGCTTGGTATTCATATTGGGGGATGTTCACATTCGTCCCTCATTTAGATGCCATTAGAGACATTTGTGGACCTCATCTCCAGTCTCCTCAGTGTGTCTCAGCAGAGAGGGTCACTGTCTCCTACAGAGCTCACCCATAGTATTAACTGTGTCCTAGACTAGCACCAGGAGACATGAGGCTCAGCCCTGAGCTTTTGCTGGCTCATGCTGCCCCCTGGACAGGATGTCTTCCTGAGTCAGGGGCAGAGAGTTCAGACAGATGTGACTCTGGCCATTAGCAGCTGAGCTGCCTTCATGACACCCCATTGTGAACCGAGTCCCAGCAGCGCTTGAGCCGTGAAAGCTGGGCAGAGACATCCCACATAACCCCAGCCAGAGGGGAGGCTGCCAATGGCCCGTGGGGTGGATATGTCCTGTGACCATGCAGCCAATGAGCCATGTGCGCTGCCCTGTCTGACAGAGTCCATCAGGGAGTGACTCTCCAAGCTGTGTCATGGGGATGAAGCATTCCTCCACTTGGTGTCCAGATCCACTAACCATCTCCTCTGCACTTGTGGCTGTGTGTTCTCCAGACCCCCGGGACACTGCATGTCCCCATCAATGGGCAGGTCACTGCTCCAACCAGTATGAACATATTGGTGGGTTCTGGACTTCCTGACCCTCAGGTTCTGTAGGGGGAAAGGGGACATGAGGTGCACCCATGCTTTTTAAATGTTCATGCTCAAGTCATGCGATTTAAAATCATACATTATATCTACAAAATTAAATCAATTTCTCTATAAATATACATATTATTTTGATTTATACTATACATACATTGCATATACACATATATCCATATGATTGATATCTATTATATACATTTAATAAAGTTTACATAATACATACATATATGTTATTTACTTAACAAGTACTCCATTTATTTCCAAGAAGAGCAGAGTCTGGCTGAGTGAAGACTCTGGGGACATTTGCTGACCATTCCATTGTAGTTCTAGCAGGATCCTTGGCCCTTGAGGACCTATGAGGACAGAGATTAGGACAGCTGGCCCTGGGATCTCAAGCTTAGCATTAATGCCCTCATCTTTGAGGCTTTTACTCTGGCTGTGGGCTCTGGGCTTTGTGTAGCATCTGTAGATGTGTGAGCAGTTTTTGTCCATGAAGATCCTGCCAGGTAGACCTGTGATTGGGACCTGTGGTTCTTCTTAGGTCCTCAGCCCCATGCTTCTTCCACAGCCTAGCGCCAGAGACAGGCAGTTCTTGGGCAATGCAAACTTGACCTCAGTCCTGACTTGAGGACCTTATTCTAAATCTCTTTTCTCCTGTTCCTGTACCTGAATGCCTTCCCTGGCCCTAAATGCACAGGACACATTTCCAGAACTGTGAAATCTAACACTGTCATCTGGAAGATTAGCAATCTGACTTTCCTGTCATCCTCAGCGCCTGGCTTGTTTAGGAAAAGAATTTAACAATATCTCTCCTACTTGCACGTCCTTTTATAGGCTCTCTGCAAGAAGAAAAATATGGCTTTTTTTGCCTGACTCTGCAGACAGTCAGACCTTATGATTGTCTTCCCTTGTTCCCTAAAAGTCACTGTTATGCTGTTCATTTTCAAGGCACACTGATTTCATATTGTTCGAACACACATGTTTTGCAATGGATTTGTACAGTTAACACAATTATCACAGTGGTCCTGTGGTGATGTACACTCTCAGCTTACAAATATAACAGGATTAAGAGATTAAAGACAGGCATAAGAAATTATAAAAGTATTATCTGGGAACTGATAAATGTCCACGAAATTTTCACAGTTCATGTTCCTATGCTGCGGCTTCAGCTGGTCCCACTGTTCGGGGTCCCTGACTTCCTGCAATACTTTGAGACTTTTACTCTGGCTGTGGGCTCTGGGCTTTGTGTAGCATCTGTAGACATGTGAGCAGTTTTCATCCATGATGCCCCTGCCAGGCAGACCTGTGAGCAGGGCCTGTGGTTCTTCCTAGGTCCTCAGCCCCATGGTTCAGGAGGGCAACTGCTTCTTCCACAGCCCAGGGCCAGAGACAGGCAGCTCTTGGGCAATGCAAGCTTGACCTCAGTCCTAGCTTGAGGACCCTATTTTAAATCTCCTTTCTCCTGTTCCTGTACCTGAATGCCTTCCCTGGTCCCAAATGCAGAGGACACATTTCCACAGCTGTGAAATCTAACATTGTCAACTGGAAGATTAGAAATCTGACTTTCTTGTCATCCTCATGGCCTGGCTTGTTCCAACCTCCACCAGGTATAAAAGCCCATATGATCTCTCCCCCACCCCCATATAATTTAACTTAGATACATAGTGAAATTTACATGCTGCAAAGCTGTTGGTCCTTACATAGCAGCTATTTTCCCCTCCCTTGATGTATAGGACACCAGCTCTGTCCTGCTGTGTAAGAAAAGGACAATGATTTTCTCCCAGCATAGGAGAAGACCAGGGATTAAGGGTACATGGGATCAACTCCAAAATGAGATTAAGGACAGTGAAGGGTGAGCTAGGCTTTTTAGAAAGATTATGATGCCTCATAAAAGGAGTAAGGTGAAGAACATTTTTTTCTGTAACAGATATGAATGGACATAATTCTTAGAGTCACTGCAGCCATTTTGAGATCATGAGGCATTAAGCCCAAGACTGAAAATCTAAAGTGATGAAAGCGCAAACCAGAAATGCAGAAAGAGCCTGGATACTTTCTGGTGTTAACAATACAGCTTTCATGCTACATCAATGCTAAATGCTCCAACTTTCGGATACCTTACCTTTGCTTAAGTCATTACTGTAGTTTCTTTGGATTTCTTCTAAAATTATTTTAATTTATCCCGAAAAGATACTTAAGGGAAAGAGCCTGGGTTGGCCGTAGACCTCATCTTTAGGAAAAGAAATGTGCTATCATACTTGTGTTTGCATTGTGGGAGCTTGAGGCATGAAAGACAGGAGCCATAATAAGCAATGGGGCTCCCTGACATCTTGGCCTCACTATGTACATGGCTAGAGAAACCCTAAGCACTCGGAAGAGGTTATAAATTCTGCTCTGTTCATGTCTCCATCTCCATGTCTCTTTTGATGTCCTAAGCACTGAACAGTTCCTTGTGCTTCTTAATTCTATCCTCCTCCAAGATAATAAAAACAGAATTGTGGTTAAGAAACAGACACAAAATTTGGAGAAGACATAGTGTCTGGGGTTTGTATGCATCTCCTCAACACCAAAATGGTGTTTCAAATTTCTTCTCCTTCTTACTGTTTTTGTTTTGCTTATTCATATATTTATTTTTCATAAATAATAACTGTATTAAAATATTCAGAATTTATGATCTTTGATATATCAGGACTGATGCATCAGTTTCATTTTTTAATGTCAATAATTATAATACAAACAAAAGCATTTGCTTAATTTAGGTTAAAATTAATTTGTCAAAAATATGTGGAGATGTGCATATTTTAAAATTTGGGGAGGCCTCTGGGTAGCAATATTTTGAAACCTTAAGGACCCCATTTGGCTAAAGGTAAAATGATAGACTCTGTTAATTCTTCAGTGGGTTTGTATCTTGTTTCTATTGGAAATAGCCCCCAAACCCAAAGTAAAGAGGCCCCACTGAGACCAAATATTTTAACTCGTCCTCCCTCAAGTGTTCTGAAGTTTTCATAGCGGCTACGGCCATCCCATAGGAGGGTCATGCAATCACTAATCCAGCTTAGTGGTATTTCTTGTTCTCAAAATGGACATCTGAAAAACTTGAACGCAGTCTGAAAACGTAGAGCACTTGTGGGTGTCATTGTCACTGCCGAAATGGTCAGAATTCCTCTTACCACTCAAAATGGCTTTGGCCTCCTAGAACACCAAATTAGAACTGAGCTGAGCTCTAAGGTCCTGGGAAATTGTCCAGTGGGAAGAGTTGCCTATTCAAGAGGTTTGAAGGGCTCTAGGGCACAGACTTGTCTCTTTCAACACATGCACACCTGAACCAACTCAGCCTGGTTATCCTCACTACCCTGTGTTCTGCATCTGAAAAAAAAAAGGAGGGAGGCACTGAGCTTGTTGAGCTTGAGAACCCTTAGGCTGCCTGAGGTGCAGGAGCTGGAGTCACACCTGGATGGCAAGAGATGCAGAAGCCCAGCTGAGAAGGAAATCAATGGGAACTGGGAGAGAAAGAGAAACACACAAAGTCCTTTTTTGGATAATGGAGATCTCCAAGCTGTTATTGAAGGTCATATTTCTCCATTGTCTTCCCACTCCACCACCAATGAGGAGGTGAATTGATTTCTGTTCAAATATGCTTTTGGAAAGGAGAAAAAATTGAGAACCCTTATGACATTCATCTGACACCCAGAGGATTCTCATGTTCCACTTCAAAAACCTGAGGACCAGATAATCAGTAGAAATGACCTCTGCACACCTTTTTCCCATTCATTAAATTATTGAGCTCCCACTGTGCTACGTGGGTACCCAAGTTACCTGAGGAATGAAGAACAAGACAGCACAGTCCCAGCTCTCAGGGAGAGGGAAGAGAAGGAAGGAGGAAGCAGGAACACAAGCAGTGTGCGAAGTGGAACAAGAGGAACAAGAGGCATACACACCACCAGGCATTTTTAGGGGTCTCAGAAAAGGGGCCTCTTTCCAGTCCTTATGAACCGGCATAGATTTTGCAGGATGTATATTTTGCAAAATTTTTTTTCCATTCTATAGTCTGTCTGTTTACTCTGCTGATAGATTTTTTTCCTTTCTTTCTTTCCCCTCTCCTTTTTTTTTTTTTTCCCTATGCAGAAGAGGTTCTTTAGTTTAATTAGGTCCCATTTGTCTTTTTTCTTTTCTCATTTTGCAACTGTGACCTGATCTTTTCTCTAGGTGCCTTTAAGATTTTTTCATTAGCATTGACTTGGACAGTCTGGTGACTATATGCCTTGGTGATATTCATTTTGTATTGTAACTGGCAGTTATTCTCTGTATTTCTTATAAGTCGATATCTACTTGTCTAGGAAGATTTGGGAAATTTTCTTGCATTATTATTATTATTGAGATGGAGTCTTGATCTGTCGCCTAGACTGGAGTACAGTGGCCTGGTCTCAGCTCACTGCCACCTCTGCCTCCTGGGTTCAAGCGATTCTCCTGCCTCAGCCTCTCAAGTAGCTGGGATTACAGGCATGCACCACCACACCCAACTAATTTTTGGAGTTTTAGTAGAGACGGGGTTTCACCATATTGGCTAGGCTGCCCTCAAATTTCTGACCTCAGGTGATCCACCCACCTTGGCCTCCCAATGTGCTAGGATTACAGGCATGAGCCACTGCTGGGCCATTTTCTTGAATTATTCTCTCAAATATATTTTTCAGATTGTTTTCATTTTCTCTTTTTTTTTTCTCAGAAATGCCAATATTTAGTAGGTTTGATTGCTTTACATAGTCCCATATTTCTCTGATAAAAAAAATTATTATTTTTCTTATTTTTGTTTGACTGCTTAGTTCAAGTGACCAGTCTTCAAACGATTCTGAAATTCTTTCTTCTTCTTGGTCCAGTCTATTGATAAAGCTTTCAGTTGTATACTTAAATTTCTTAAGTATTTCAATTCCAGTACCTCTGGTTGATTTCATTTTCAGATGTTTATTTCTTCCTTTGTTTTCTGGAAGTTTTTTTGTGTTGATTTTCACCCTCATCTTTGATGTCCCTGAGCTTCCTTGAAGTCCATGCTTTGAATTCTTTATTTGTCATGTTTGAGTTTCCATTTTGGTTAGGGACCATTGCTGGAGAACTAGTGTAATCCTTGTGATCTATGTAAGGTATAGGCTTCAAATATGTGTCTGAGTTTTATCTGGATTCAGGAAATATCTCTGTGTGTATGGGCAGTGGCTAGGTAGGAGATGGAGGCTATCTTTCCTAGATATGAGACAGGTAGACTGGCAACTCGTCAGAATGATATCTCTACCCATGGCTAAAAAGTAAAAGAGGAAAGTGGCATTAATGGTGCACAGCAGGGACATGCACTAAGTAGCAGCTGCCATGGCTTAGGAGAGAGGATTCAGTGACCTGGCCTTCATCAGGGCCTCCCTTTCACCTGCTCTCCAGAAAGCCAGGCTCCAAAGAAGCTGCTTGTGAGCCCCCAGAAACATGCTGGTGGGGAGTGCAGCTCAGAGCATTGCATAGTGGGTGTGGTCTTGGTCTTCTTACTTTGGAGACAAGTGATCATGGGAGCCTAGGCTGTTCCAGGGCTTCAGGCTTACCCTAATCCAAGCTCCTATACTTGGAGGAAGAAACAGATTTTTATTAAAGTAATCAAATCTGGCATCGATGATCAACCTGTTATGCTGATGAACTAGGGAAAATAATATCCAATGGCAGAAAAGTGGGTAGTATATGGGGATCCACAAACTAAGAATAAAGTGCAGCCTGTTTAGCGCCTAAATATTAAAGAGACCTATAGCTTTGAATATTGGTGTATCTGTGAGTGATGCAGCCATTGAGGAATTATGGTATCGTCTTTGCGCACTGGCAGGGAATTGCTTGACCTTACACTGGTACTAACAGTGGGTAAGGGCATTACAAAGTGTTTTTCAATAGACTAAATTGCTACTGATAAAATCTGTCTTTTCATTTAAAAAAGGAAAGAATTTCACATTGACAGGAAATGTCAGTACAGGACAAAGCATCTACTGAATCGATTTGAGAGTAACATGAAAACCTGATACTGTCAGCATCTAAGACTTTATTATGCATTCCCTATCAAAAATGACATTCTCCTGCATACTTCCAATACAACCAAAGTATACATTATTTGATCTAGTCCTTAGGTTCATTTTTTGAAAATGTTGTCAATTGTCTCCAAAATCTCTTTTGTAACTATAGGCCCTCTAGAGAGAAATACTTTCCCTTCACGCAAATCTGCGCTGCCCTGGTCTGACCCGGGACCTTGGGGACACTGCCCCTGTGCTGAGTTACTGCCCCTGTGCTGAGTTACTGAGATGAGCCAGCCCTGCAGCTGTGCCCAACCAGCCCCATCCCCTGCTGATTTGCATGTTCCCAGAGCACAGCCCCCTGCCCTGAAGACTTCTTAATAGGCTGGTCATACCCTGTGCAGGAGTCAGTCCCAGTCAGGACACAGCATGGACATGAGGGTCCCCGCTCAGCTCCTGGGGCTCCTGTTGCTCTGGCTCCCAGGTAAGGAAGGAGAATATTGGGAATTTACTCAGCCAGTGTGTTCAGTAGAGCCTGGCTCTTGATGGAAGCCTTCCTATAATATGACTAATAGTATGAATATTTGTGTTTATATTTCCAATCTCAGGTGCCAGATGCGACATCCAGATGACCCAGTCTCCATCCTCCCTGTCTGCATCTGTAGGAGACAGAGTCACCATCACTTGCAGAGCCAGTCAGGGTATTAGCAACTATTTAAATTGGTATCAACAGAAACCAGGGAAAGCCCCTAAGCTCCTGATCTATTACGCATCCAATTTGGAAACAGGGATCCCGTCAAGGTTCAGTGGAAGTGGATCTGGGACAGATTACACTCTCACCATCAGCAGCCTGCAGCCTGAAGATATCGCAACATATTACTGTCAACAGTCTGATAATTCCCCTCCCACAGTGTTACAAGCCCGAACACAAACCACCAAGGGAAACAGAAGTGTGAGGCTCAGCTGCCCCAGCTGCTCCTTATGGTACCTTCCTCTGCTGACAGCCTTTTTCCAATTAAGCCAGGATTTGGAAGTTTTGGTAGAAAAGGCCAGGAAGGCTCCCCTCCATTCTAACTCTATTTTTTCTCCTTCAGCCTCTGCAGCACAGACATGACACTGTCCCTCCTGATTTAATAAAGAACAGCAATTATGATACCTGAGGAATCGCAGTTATTGCATCTGTCCAGGTCATACATCACAAGAGAAACTACTCAAGAGAAACTACCGATTTCAAGGAGAAAATGTTTTATTTCATTTTTTAACTTTCAAAGTCATAGAATTTATTTATTATTTATAATATTTTATTTTAGTTTCAGTGTTCACATGAGCGGGTTGGTTCTACAGATACATTGCATGTTGTGGGGGTTTGGAGTTCATATTGTTCTATCAGCCAGGTAGTAAACATAGTACCCAATAGGTAGTTTTTCGATCCTTACTCTCCTCTTACCCTCCAGTCTCAAGTAGGCTCTGGTGTTCATTGGTTCCTTTTTTGTGTCCATAGGTACTCAACGTTTTGCTCCCACTTATAAGTGAGAACACCTGGTGTTCGGTTTTCTGTTCCTGCATTTGTTCACTTAGGATAATGGTCTCCAGCTCCATCCACGTTGCTGCAAAAGACATTATATCATTGTTTTTTAATGGCTGCATAGTATTCCATGGTATATATGTGTCACATTTTCTTTATCCAGTCTACCATTGATGAGCACTTAGTCTGATGGCATGTCTTTGGTATTGTGAATAGTGCTGCAATGAACATACATGTGCATGTGTCTTTACGGTAGAATGATTTATATTCCTTTTGTTATATATACAAAAGGATCCCTAAAAATGGGATTGCTCAATTGAATGGTAGTCCTGATTTAAGTTCTTTGAGAAATTGCCAAATTGTTTTCCACAGTGGCTGAACTAATTTATCGTCCACCCAAAAGGGAATGTATATGCATTACATTTTCTCTGTAGCCTCGCTAGCATCTGTTATTTTTTTGACTTTTTAGGAATAACCATCTCGACAGAATTAGATTTGAAAATACAAGACAGGAGATATGGTAGTCAGGAAGCTGACACTGGAAACAGGGAAATCTCAGTTGGTCTGCCAGAAGCAGTTCATTTGTTTAGTTCATTTGTTCCTAAACGCATGGCGATCTAACCATGTGATCTTCTGCTCTGTCTAGGAAGTTCAGATACAAGGGTGCTGGTGCTGTCTGTTGATGGAACACCTCTCCAGGTGACTCTCCAGTCTCTACCTCAGTCTGCATGCCTGCCTGCAGGTGTCGGTGCTCAATCACCCTCTTCTTACTTTGAAATATAATGGATGGGTTCCTCTGAGTAACTATAGGAGAAACCATAGAAAGATAAAGGGGTTTTGGGAAATGTACTTGTAGAAATGACGGTGAATATGGAGAATTGGGAGCTGACAGGCAAGTGAGGTCAATATTTTCCCAAATCTCAGAGTTTTCCTGCTATGACTTGGCTTCAGGATACATTTGCTTGTGCTTCTACATAATATTAGCAAGTCTGGGATCATTGCAAGAACACGTCATTCAGTCATAAAGTAAACAGAAAAATGAGAAAATTGCTTAGAATGCATAGAAATTACTTGAGAAATGAAAACACTTTTCTGGCTGAACAAACAAGAATATCTACACATGCATAGAATATATTGTTTCCTTAGCATGAAAGCACTTTGCTGCTCAAAGTTTGTCCAGATGCCAGCCAGACATGAGGTTCAGCAGTGTGAATAGAGGTTCTCAAAACTGGTGAGGAGAAGAGAGCCTGACTCTGGGTTCATGAAAGTGTTGTACAGAAACAAATGGTGTGTCTATAAGAGAATCACTCACGGAATTGTCACCTGCCTGCATGGACAGCACCATTGTCTGTCTCCTGTAACTTTATCATCAGTATCACTGTGATCACGTTACAAATGCAAAGTAGCAGATGCATCTTTGATATGTTGCATAACAGTCTGCATTTTAATAAGCATATAGGTAATCTACAGGAGTTTTAAAGAAGCTGTGTTTTAGAAGACATTTACTTTAGCCAAATGTATTTCCTCACAATAAGACCATTTACATTAAAGTCCCATGTATAAAAACACATCTAGGCCAGGTGCGGTGGCTCATAACTATAGTACTAGCACTCTGGGAGGCCAAGGTCGGGAGATCACTTGAGGTCAGGAGTTCGATACCAGCCTGGCCAACAGGGCAAAACCCCATCTCTACTAAAAATACAACAGTTAGTCGAGCATGGTGGTGCATGCTCATAACCTCAGTTACTCAGGAGGCTGAAGCATGAGAATCGCTTGAATGTGGGAGTCACACACTGCAGTTAGCCTAGATCACTCCCACGGCACACCAGCCTGGGTGACAGGGCGAGACTCTGCCTCAAACAACAACAACAGCAAATATTCAGCTTTATTTGTGACTAATGCAAAATTACATTTGAAAACATTTTTAATATTCCAAAAGTTGGAAAACATGATTATTTCTCCATCAATGATGCAAATAACGTGATAATTAAGTACAGGAAACATTTTTAGAAACTTTAAGAGTCAGCAAAGTAAAAGAATAAATTAGAATTGTGTGTACTTGTGTTACTGATCATTAGATTTACATTTGCCTGTTCAGCTTTGTTTGAACATTTTCTTTACTTTTGCTACCTGCCATAGGAATGTTGTACCTTGGATAGGCTCTGCTTTGTTCTCAGATCAAACACAATCCAAAGGCTGGAGACAAGCTCAGTGCCCTGCAGCAGAACTACCCTGCTAAGCCTTTCCTTGATCAGCAAGATAATTGTTATCATGTACATCTCTGAATAGGAAAATAAATGCTTAGTGTTATTAGCCACTGAGTTTTGAGTAATATATACATATGCACATATTTTCCACAAGTGAGACAAATTGCAGTTTTGTGATTCAAATATTATTAGTTTAATTTCTTCTAAATATCTTTCTAAATGGTTTACTCTTCATATTTATACCATCACATTTGATAAAATACATCTATGTATTTTACTGATGTGTAATGTGTAAATATGATATTGGTCACCTTTGACACAAGTGATCAGGTCAGAAAAGGCTGTTATCTGAGCCTGAGTGTAAAATATCCATCCTTGGTCACAGAATTGTATCTCTATGTCCACCTGTTCCCATCATCTAGATTCAGCAAATGGCATTTGGCAGAAGACTTTTGTCTCGTGCCAGGAACAAAATAGAAACCTATGGTCCCATTTTCTGTTTCTGTCCCAAATGTGTCTAGCTGTCTCCCTTGGTAGTTGATGGAATCAAGTTAAAATGAAGAGTTGATCAGAACTTTATCTTCCAAGCACACCTTTTCCTTACTGCTTAGGAATCTTTCCCAAGGGTCCTGAATCTGCCTCAAAGAGCAATGCTCAAGTAACTCCAGCACTACAGGTGGAAGGACGACCACAATGGTACAGAAGAGCAGGGACAGACTCTGATCCCTCAGGGTGCCAATACCATATTGCTGAAGACAGATGATTATGCTGTCAATGCAGGAGACAATTCCTTGGGTGATTTTCTCATTAACAGGCCACTTGACTCTGTAAAACCCTTCCATCAACCCAAAACCAGCCCCTCTTTGTCTTAACAGTTTTGAGATCCTGTATTTACACTCCTGAACTTCATTTTCTATAAATAAATCTGCTTCTTTTCTTCAAGCAGTTTAACTCTTTGGCTTTCCAAATCACTCTGTAGGAGGCAAGGACGTAGTTTTATTAATCCTACGCCAAGTACCACTGAAGTCTGCATCCATTCTGGAATTAGAGTCAGACAATATGCATCCAACAGTCCAGACATTATCTTGGCCTACCCTGAAGTTAAGCTCTTTTAGATGAGGACACAGCTCTGGTGCTTACAGAGTGTATAACATTGGTAAGGTTGTTTAACCTCCCTTTGCCTCAGTTTCCATATCTTTGGAACTGTGACCATGATATGATCTACCTTTAGGTCTTTTTACAATTTAAACAAGGTAAAGCATCTAGAAGAGTATTGAAGACATAATATGTGCTGCTATTAATTTTGTTATTACTATTATTACAATATTTAGCACTAAAATAATCACCATTATCATCACTAGACCAACTTAGCCAAGAGTTATGGGACATAACTTTGGATCTAATCCATGTATGTTTCTTCTACAAGCAGCATTAGATTTTGGGGCAGATTTTGTTCATTAACCAGCTCACGGTGTTAAAAATCCTAGTGATTTGGTCTTGATCTATTCTAAAATGCTCAGCCTTTGATTATACTCACCCAGATCTGTCCACTGCATTTCTTCTCACCATTCACTACCAAAATTTTACCCAATGAAAAGGCAAAAAAGGAAAAGTGAAACGGTATGTATGAGGGTGGTTTGGTAAACTGAAACATCACTTCGCCTTTTTGTAAAGTCATCTGCTTTCTCTGGAAAGAATTTTCAAGTTGTGAGTATTTGATTTTTTTAACCCACATCGTACTTCTTCAAACACATTTCTTTTCAGCTATTTCCTCCAAAAGTCCCAAGCAGATTAAGTGTATCCAATAAAGTATGGTTAGCCTTTCTCTGATAGCCTCTCTGTGTATACTCAAAAGTTTCCAGTTCCATATAATATTTTTGTTTCATTACCATTCAAATACATAATTCCATCGAATCTTAGGATAAAAAACAAAAAATTTGGAAGAGTACATATTTCTAGAAATGATTGTAGCCATGCATATGTAGCCACACATTCTTTAACGAAGGGTCATAATCTCATATTTCCAGACACAGTGTCTGAACTGTGTACATCCTAATACAACACCAATGTTATCTGAATCTTCTCAGTAGAAGTAGCTCAGTGCATGTGCAGTTGTCCATTTGGTTCCTGCAATATTCCAAGTGATGGAAAATTTGATTTGTTTATCCAAACAGTTGACTCAAGAACAGCTGTTCATTTGTGGATACTACTATGTTTTAATAAATCACATTTCTCTTTTGTTTTCTTCAGACTATTAACATTTTAGTGGTAAATGGCCATGAGAGAAAACTTAGTCATTTGAGAGCTAATATTTCTTTATTCATTGATCAAAGTCAATATTAATTAATTTATTAGTATTCTCCATTGTGTAGTAAGCTTTAAAAGGATTAAAGCCTAGAAATCATGAGAAAAAACAGGATCTGACAGAAAAAAATTATTTATCCAGAAGTCTGCATATAACCAAATACAAAGAGTAGTAGAAGCAGCTGTCTCAGTTAGCTTTGTCCAAGATTTTCTTCCAAAACAGATTTCATTGGTTGTATTCATTTATCACCACCAGTAATAGGACATGTGGACATTATTTAACTCCTGATATACATTGAAGACACATCCCATGTGTAATACTTTCGCTGAAAAAAAAAAAAAAATGTGAATCTAGTCAGTAGAAGACTTCAAATAAACCCAAGTTAAGGGATATTCTCCAAAGTAACTGGCCAGTACACTTGAACAGTTTCAAGATCCTGAAAGACAAACAAAATTTAGAAAATGTGTCACAGTTTGGGAAACAGTAAGGAAACAATAACTGACTGTCATATACTATCTTGGATTTTACCCTGGAATGTAAAAAGGGCACTACTGGAAAAATCAGTGAAATCTGAAGGAGATTGCAAATTACTTAACTAATAGCAGTGTATCTATGTTAATTTTCTGGTATAGGTACTTACACCGTAGTTATGCTTGATGCTAACACTAGAAGAAGCTACAGGAAGAGTATATGGGAACAATCTTTACTGTATTATTTAAATTTTAAGTTTAAAAGCATTTCAAAAGTAATTAAAGTATATCTCTAAAACTATGAAAAATATGGATTCTAATTAAATAATTTCACAAGGGTCATCATATTTTCCACCTTTTCCTTTTGTGTTTCTTATGTCTGTTAAAGACAATCTTGACTCTCTTCATGTAGAGTATATTTATTCATATTCTCAATCCTAGAATGTGTATAAGGCATTTTACAAGTTGACTATGTGTTCATCTGAGAATGTGAAGTCTAGGGATTAGAGTGTCCTATTTGTTAAGAGTTTGGTTTCTCTTTAAACTGACGGTGTAGAGTTCAAATTCTCAATTTCAAAGTTACTTATTTTGTGAGTATCCCCATTTTCTTTCAATGTGGCCATTATAGTCCTTTAAATTCAGTTTACAAGACATCCCTGTTTATAGTGTCACAAAGTGTTTATTAAAGCCTCAGCAAAATAAACAACAAACCCAAATATAAGTATAAAGCTAAAAAATATCAATCCTATTTCAGCACTGTGGAAACTGGCAAAGCTTGAAATAGTTTTACATACATATCTTTATAAGAAAGTGTAGTGCTTTGGGTAAGGACAGGAAATGTCTGAGGCCCTTTGCTGGAATAGCTCCCTTTCACTCCAGCTTAGTCAGAGGTCTTTTGCCTGGAACAGTTCCCTTTCACTCCAGCTTAGTCAACATGAATTGCAGAACTGGAGATTTTCCAACATGAGGATGGCTGCAGAAACCAGCAGCTTGCCATCAAAGACAGTGGACTTGAGCTGGTGTGGAACAAGATCCTTTAGCGTTTCCAGCTAACTGTGATGAACTCTGCAGGAAATGGACTGTGCAAGCCCACAGTTTTGTTAGTTTAAGATGAGGGCCCTGGTTGGGGCAAGTGGTACCCCAGCTGAAAGTTACTAGTCCATTTCTGGTTTAAAAGAGTTATAGAATTGCTGAGATAATCTCTGCACAAATCCCTGGTGACTTAAAAGCTGCAAGTATGAATAACAGAGATTGAAGGAGGCGTAGTGATAAGTAAAACACAGGGAAGTAAGAAGTCATTGCATCTTGCATGTACTTTTCAGGCCACACACAGATGGAATGGGAGAAGGTAGATTTATGAGTTCCAGATATTTGAGTAAAACTTCTGCCCAAATCATGAGTGACCACTAAGCAAACACACAGGCAGCTTTTATAAATCCAAGCTAAATATTAAAATTAAGAATGAAAATTAACAGAGATATCAGTGATCAAACATCACGGTAGGGGTTGGGGAAGGTGCACTAGATTCTTCAGTATAGGTCCAGGCAAGTTATTAAAATATATTTAACAATGCTCAGGACAATAAAATAGAATCCAGAAACACATGATCTAAAATGTGCAGTTTTAAAATAAAACCAAACCTTCGAAGAAAAGAGAATTGTGACCAATATTGAGAGAATAAAAACAAAAGAGAAAAAATACCTGAAAAAATATTTGAAGAAAGGACTGCAGCAACTTTTCAAAAGTAATGAAATGCATTAATGTGTAGATTAAAGAAATTCAATAATGTCTGTTAGAATAAACACTATGAGATTCATAACTAAACATATCGTTAAAATGTTGAAAGACAAAGAGGAGAAAACTTAATGCATCAAGAAAAAACCAACTCAATATAAAAACTCAGGGAAACAATACTAAAACCATTGACTAATATTTTATTGTAACCCAGGGAGTATAGAAGATAATCAACTTCCAGGGGGGAAAAGGGCAGCCAAGAATTCTATTTCTAGTGAAAATATCCTTCAACAATAAAAGAAAAGACCAGGCACAGTGGCTCACACCTGTAATCCCAGCACTATGGGAGGCCGAGGCGGGCTGATCACGACGTCAGGAGTTTGGGACCAGCCTGACCAACATGGTGAAACCCAGTTTCTACTAAACATACAAAAATTACTTGGGCATAGTGGTGCACCCCTGTAATCCCACCTACTTAGGAGGCTGCAGCAGGAGAATTGCTTGTACCCAAGAGGCGGAGGTTGTAGTGAGCCGAGATGGTGGCAAGATATTCAGGAGGAAATTCTTCACAATTTCAGGAAATAAAAGCAGTCAGCAACTCAAGCCCAGGGGTAGGATTGAAGCCACCCCTCACACAAAAACAAAAGCAGCAAGAAAGAAGTTAGACAACAACAACAACAAAATGAAAGCAAACCAAAAAATACTCTTCTTTCAATCCATGTGAATTTTCATCCCAGAAAAACACAATCTATTGTGATAGACACAGAATGCCTGAATGACAGTTAGCATGGTTGGGATAGAAGGAGAAATAACTAAGATGGTGCATGAGGGAAACATCAGGAGAATTTGGAATTTTCTAGGGTTTCATCTGGAGAGTGAATATACATAAACTTTAGTCAGTTGCACTTTTAAGTTTGATAAGTTTTACTCGGTGTGTTTTATCTCCATTAAAGAAGAAAACCTAAAAAAAGACCGAAACTAGACTCTTAACATTGAAAAGAATAATCAAATATTAATAAAACTCAAACTATTAAAGAGAAGTGTAAAATGTGCCTGAGAAAGTGAGAAAAAATAAAAATCTATTAGAGAAAATGAAAGGAAACATTTAAATATGTCACTTCTGCCACTCAGGCGATATCAGATTTATCTTTATTATGGTCCTTCAAATGCAGAAGATATTTTGTGTCACTTTGCTCACAACAGAACCCCTCTGCACTCCCCTTGGCTCTTTCCACCCCACTGTACCCACCAGGGGATTTGCATACTGTTCCCTAGGGAGGACCTTCCCTTGTGACTCTGAGATAAAACTCAGCTCTACTCTTGCCTTGATCAGGACTCCTCAGTTCATCTTCTCACAATGAGGCTCCCTGTTCAGCTCCTGGGACTGTTGATGCTCTGGGTCCCTGGTAAGGATGGAAGGGAGATGGAGGAGGAGAATGGAGTGGGAGGGTGAGCTCTTGGGGCCCTGCTGCCTTTCATGGGTATTCTGTCCCATGTTAGATGTGCCTTGCACTCCAGGATGGGGCATGTGGTGTTTGAATCAGTGACAATGAGAATGATTCTAGAAGAAGCAGGGGCCTGTGATCTGGAGAAGACTCTGATACAGAAAGAGGTGGATGGTGTGAGATAATTCAACTGACTCCCTTTTGCCTCAAAAATTTGATTCTTTGTGAAATTGGATGTTTTGGGATACAAACCAAAAATGCACTCACAAAAATAATGATTTTCATGAAAAATGTAACAGAAAACATTTTTGTATCTCTAACTCCATCAGTTCTGCTCTGATCTTAGTCATTTCTTGCCTTCTGCTAGCTTTTGAATGTGTTTGCTCTTGCCTCTCTAGTTCTTTTAATTGTGATGTTAGAGTGCCAATTTTAGATCTTTCCTGCTTCCTCTTGTGGGCATTTAGTGCTATAAATTTCCCTCTACACACTGCTTTAAATGT
>NW_016803515.1:25447-28138 GCF_001698545.2 Rhinopithecus bieti
AAAAAAAAAAAAAAAAAAAAAAAAAGAAGCTTCTGCGCAGTAAAATAAATAATCAGCAGAGTTAACAGACAAACCACATTGTGGGAGAAAATCTTCATGATCTATACCACCAACAAAGGACTAATATCCAGAACCTACAAAGAAGTCAAAAAAATCAGCAAGAAAAACAAACAGTCCCATCAACAAGTGGACTAAGGAGATGAATAGACAATTCTCAAAAGAAGATATACAAATGGTCAACAAACATATGGAAAAAACTCAACATCACTAATTATTAGGGAAATGTAAATCAAAACTAGAATGCAATACCACCTCACTGCTGCAAGAATGGGCATAATCAAAAAAGCAAAAAGTTTTAGATATTGGGGTGAATGCCATGACATGGGAATGCTTTTACACTGTGGGTTGGAATGTAACTAGTATAAGCACTATGGAAAACAGTGTGGTGATTCCTTAATGAACAAAAAGTAGACCGATCTGATCCAGCAATCCACTACTAGGTATCTACCCAGAGGAAAATAAGTCATTATACAAAAAAGATACTTGCACATGCATGTTTACAGTAGCACAATTTGCAATTGCAAAAATATGAGACCAGCTCAAATGCCATATATATATGTATATATGTAGACGTATACATACATATATACTATATACACACCTATGTATACACATATAGATATATGTATATATGCATACATATATGTACATATACACATACATATATGTCCATATACACATATATGTACATATATATACACACACATATATATATATAGTAGAATACTACTCAGCCATAAAAAGGAATGAAATAATATCATTTCAACCACTTGCATGGAACTGGAGGCAATTATTCTAAGTGAAGTAACTCAGGAATGGAAAACCAAGCGTCATATATTTTCACTCATATGTGGGAGCTAAGATATGGGGACACAAAGGTATAAGAATGATACATTGGATATTGGGGACTTGGGAGACTGTGAAGGGGCTGGCAAGAGATAAAAGACTATACACTGAGTACAGTGTACATTGCTTGGGTTATGAGTGTTACAAAATCTCAGAAATCACCACTAAAGAAATCATTCATGTAACCAAACACCAGCTCTTCCCCAAAACCCCATTGAAATAAAAATAAATGAACAGACAAATGAATAAATAAAAAAACCTTCAGGACAGAAACAACTTAGCCGAGTGCACACTCCTGACTCAGAAACCAGGAGTAGTCTGTAGTCTTAAACAGCTGTAGTTTTAAGCCGATAAATTTGTGGTAATTTGTTACATGACCATAAAAATTAACACACATGTTAAGAGTAAACAATGGACCTAAGAGCAGTGATGTCAGCAGATGGGCACAGGCTTCTTCTCATTGTGATCTTAGGGTTCGCAAACACAACAAGAAAGGAAGCAGGTGAGAACTGTTTTATCTCAGCGTCCTAAAGATCATAAAACATGACAAGTGAGAAATAAAACAGGCCTTGGTTTATTTTGGGAAGCAAATACTTTTCTAAGTATAGTAAGACGCTATGGGATACTTTGAAAACAGAGCATTCTTATGACAGTATTTATTTTTTAAAAGATTGATGATTGTAGTTGGGCTGTGAAGAGCAAGGAATACAGTCAACTGGGTAAAGTGAATCCTGGAGTAGTCTTTGGTTAGTGCAGATTGTTGAAAACATAAGCAGATGGTACCCTATTTTGGAAGTAATGACAATGAGCCTCCCAGATGGGAGAAGAGGAGGAAAGAGAGGGATTAGGAGTGACCTGGAGGTTTTTTACCATATTCTTTGGTGATTTACTGAAGTAAAATGGATTTGGGACCTTCTAAATTAGGGGTAATATAAGAGGAGTTTGTGAATGTTGCTCACTTCGGGATTGAGAGGGCAATAAACACGCAGATTAAGTGGACGCGTTTACAGGTGAGTAGAGTTTGGGGTATGAAGGAAAAAAATACATGCAGGTGGTCAGCAGTGCTTAGAGGGAAATTTATGGTAATATGCATGCGTATATGCATGTGCATATTGTTATAATTTGGATGTTTGTCCCCTCCAAACCTCAGGCTGAAATGTCCCTTCTGTTGCAGGTATGTCCTGAGGGTGATATTTTTGTTATGCAGGAAGATCTCTCATGAATAGCTTGGTGCCCTTCCCAAGCAAAGAGGGAGTTCTCACTATATTATGTGACTCTAGGGCTGGTTGTTTTAAAGAGCCTGGCACCTCTTTCTCGCTCTCTTGCTCTCTCTCTCTCACCATGTGGAACTCCTGCTCCCCTTCCTTTTCTGCAATGATTAAAAGCTTCCAGAGGCCTCACCAGAAGCTGAACAGATGCCAGTGCCTTGCTAGTATAGCTTGCACCACCATGAGCCTAATAAACCTCTTTTCTTTATAAATTGCCCAATTTCAGGTATTCCTTTATACTAATTCAAAACAGACTAATACAGGCATGCACATACATATGCATTTGTACATATATACATAAATGTGTGTGTGTACAACTGAAAGCATCAAATCAATAATCTCAACTTTCACCTTATGAAACTACAGAAACAGGAGTGATTTAAATTAAAGGATTTAAAACCTGAAGAAAATAAATACTGAAAATTAGAGCAAAAATTATAAAATTAAAAACAGAGAAGGAATAGTGAACACCAAGCAAACTAAATCTAGTTCTTTGGGAAAAAAAAAAAAAAAAAAA